>NW_026089507.1:0-300000 GCF_933775445.1 Argentina anserina | reverse complement strand
AATTGGAATAGTAAAGATACGCAAAGGATGTAAAGATACTCAGTTTGAAAGAAACACACTCCCACACTTGCAAAACTCTCAAATTCAATAGAAATTCGCATCAGAAAGCCTTACAGAAAGATACTCAAACGAGAAATGAAAAGATACACAATTGGAATAGTAAAGATACGCAAACGATGTAAAGATACACAATTGGAATAGTAAAGATACGCAAACGATATAAAGATACTCAGTTTGAAAGAAACACACTCCCACACTTGCAAAAGTCTCAAATTCAATAGAAACTCGCATCAGAAAGCCTTACAGAAAGATACTCAAACGAGAAATGAAAAGATACACAATTGGAATAGTAAAGATACGCAAACGATGTAAAGATACACAATTGGAATAGTAAAGAAACGCAAACTATGTAAAGATACTCAGTTTGTAAGAAACACACTCCCACACTTGCAAAACTCTCAAATACAATAGAAACTCGCATCAGAAGCCTTGTAAAGATACTCAGTTTGAAAGAAATACACTCCCACACTTGCAAAACTCTCAAATACAATAGAAACTCGCATCAGAAGCCTGACAGAAAGATACTCAAACGAGAAATGAAAAGATACACAATTGGAATAGTAAAGATACGCAAACGATGTAAAGATAGAGAATTGGAAAAGTAAAGATACGCAAACGATGTAAAGATACTCAGTTTGAAAGAAACACACTCCCACACTTGCAAAACTCTCAAATTCAATAGATACTCGCATCAGAAAGCCTGACAGAAAGATACTCAAATGAGAAATGAAAAGATACACAATTGGAATAGTAAAGATACGCAAACGATGTAAAGATACACAATTGGAATAGTAAAGATACGCAAACGATGTAAAGATACACAATTGGAATAGTAAAGATACGCAAACGATGTAAAGATACTCAGTTTGAAAGAAACACACTCCCACACTTGCAAAACTCTCAAATACAATAGAAACTCGCATCAGAATCCTTACAGAAAGATACTCAAACGAGAAATGAAAAGATACACAATTGGAATAGTAAAGATACGCAAACGATGTAAAGATACACAATTGGAATAGTAAAGATACGCAAACGATGTAAAGATACTCAGTTTGAAAGAAACACACTCCCACCCTTGCAAAACTCTCAAATACAATAGAAACTCGCATAAGAAGCCTTACAGAAAGATACTCAAACGAGAAATGAAAAAATACACAATTGGAATAGTAAAGATACGCAAACGATGTAAAGATACACAATTGGAATAGTAAAGATACGCAAACGATGTAAAGATACTCAGTTTGAAAGAAACACACTCCCACACTTGCAAAACTCTCAAATACAATAGATACTCGCATCAGAAAGCCTTACAGAAAGATACTCAAACGAGAAATGAAAAGATACACAATTGGAATAGTAAAGATACGCAAACGATGTAAAGATACTGAGTTTGAAAGAAACACATTCCCACACTTCCAAACCTGTCAAATACAATAGAAACTCGCATCAGAAGTCTTACAGAATGATACTCAAACGAGAAATGAAAAGATACACAATTGGAATAGTAAAGAAACGCAAACGATGTAAAGATACACAATTGGAATAGTAAAGATACGCAAACGATGTAAAGATATTCAGTTTGAAAGAAACACACTCCCACACTTGCAAAATTCTCAAATTCAATAGAAACTCGCATCAGAAAGCCTTACAGAAAGATCTTCAAACGAGAAATGAAAAGATACACAATTGGAATAGTAAAGATACGCAAACGATGTAAAGATACACAATTGGAATAGTAATGATACGCAAACGATGTAAAGATACTCAGTTTGAAAGAAACACACTCCCACACTTGCAAAACTCTCAAATACAATAGAAACTCGCATCAGAAGCCTTACAGAAAGATACTCAAACGAGAAATGAAAAGAAACACAATTGGAATAGTAAAGATACGCAAACGATGTAAAGATACTCAGTTTGAAAGAAACACACTCCCACACTTGCAAAACTCTCAAATACAATAGAAAGTCGCATTAGAAGCCTTACAGAAAGATACTCAAACGAGAAATGAAAAGATACACAATTGGAATAGTAAAGATACGCAAACGATGTAAAGATACACAATTGGAATAGTAAAGATACGCAAACGATGTAAAGATACTCAGTTTGAAAGAAACACACTCCCACACTTGCAAAACTCTCAAATACAATAGAAACTCGCATCAGAAGCCTTACAGAAAGATACTCAAACGAGAAATGAACAGAAACACAATTGGAATAGTAAAGATACGCAAACGATGTAAAGATACTCAGTTTGAAAGAAACACACTCCCACACTTGCAAAACTCTCAAATTCAATAGAAACTCGCATCAGAATCCTTACAGAAATATACTCAAATGAGAAATGAAAAGATACACAATTGGAATAGTAAAGATACGCAAACGATGTAAAGATACACAATTGGAATAGTAAAGATACGCAAACGATGTAAAGATACTCAGTTTGAAAGAAACACACTCCCACACTTGCAAAACTCTCAAATTCAATAGAAACTCGCATTAGAATCCTTACAGAAATACACTCAAACGAGAAATGAAAAGATACACAATTGGAATAGTAAAGATACGCAAACGATGTAAAGATACACAATTGGAATAGTAAAGATACGCAAACGATGTAAAGATACACAATTGGAATAGTAAAGATACGCAAACGATGTAAAGATACTCAGGTTGAAAGAAACACAGTCCCACACTTGCAAAACTCTCAAATACAATAGAAACTTGCATCAGAAGCCTTACAGAAAGATACTCAAACGAGAAATGAAAAAATACACAATTGGAATAGTAAAGATACGCAAACGATGTAAAGATACACAATTGGAATAGTAAAGATACGCAAACGATGTAAAGATACTCAGTTTGAAAGAAACACACTCCCACACTTGCAAAACTCTCAAATACAATAGATACTCGCATCAGAAAGCCTTACAGAAAGATACTCAAACGAGAAATGAAAAGATACACAATTGGAATAGTAAAGATACGCAAACGATGTAAAGATACTGAGTTTGAAAGAAACACATTCCCACACTTCCAAACCTGTCAAATACAATAGAAACTCGCATCAGAAGTCTTACAGAATGATACTCAAACGAGAAATGAAAAGATACACAATTGGAATAGTAAAGAAACTCAAACGATGTAAAGATACACAATTGGAATAGTAAAGATACACAAACGATGTAAAGATATTCAGTTTGAAAGAAACACACTCCCACACTTGCAAAATTCTCAAATTCAATAGAAACTCGCATCAGAAAGCCTTACAGAAAGATCTTCAAACGAGAAATGAAAAGATACACAATTGGAATAGTAAAGATACGCAAACGATGTAAAGATACACAATTGGAATAGTAAAGATACGCAAACGATGTAAAGATACTCAGTTTGAAAGAAACACACTCCCACACTTGCAAAACTCTCAAATACAATAGAAACTCGCATCAGAAAGCCTTAGAGAAAGATACTCAAACGAGAAATGAAAAGATACACAATTGGAATAGTAAAGATACGCAAACGATGTAAAGATACACAATTGGAATAGTAAAGATACGCAAACGATGTAAAGATACTCAGTTTGAAAGAAACACACTCCCACACTTGCAAAACTCTCAAATACAATAGAAACTCGCATCAGAAGCCTTACAGAAAGATACTCAAACGAGAAATGAAAAAATACACAATTGGAATAGTAAAGATACGCAAACGATGTAAAGATACACAATTGGAATAGTAAAGATACGCAAACGATGTAAAGATACTCAGTTTGAAAGAAACACACTCCCACACTTGCAAAACTCTCAAATTCAATAGAAACTCGCATCAGAATCCTTACAGAAAGATACTCAAACGAGAAATGAAAAGATACACAATTGGAATAGTAAAGATACGCAAACGATGTAAAGATACACAATTGGAATAGTAAAGATACGCAAACGATGTAAAGATACTCAGTTTGAAAGAAACACACTCCCACACTTGCAAAACTCTCAACTACAATAGAAACTCGCATCAGAAGCCTTACAGAAAGATACTCAAACGAGAAATGAAAAGATACACAATTGGAATAGTAAAGATACGCAAACGATGTAAAGATCAACAATTGGAATAGTAAAGATACGCAAACGATGAAAAGATACTCAGTTTGATAGAAACACACTCCCACACTTGCAAAACTCTCAAATACAATAGAAACTCGCATCAGAAGCCTTACAGAAAGATACTCAAACGAGAAATGAACAGAAACACAATTGGAATAGTAAAGATACTTAAACGATGTAAAGATACTCAGTTTGAAAGAAACACACTCCCACACTTGCAAAACTCTCAAATTCAATAGAAAGTCGCATTAGAAGCCTTACAGAAAGATACTCAAACGAGAAATGAAAAGATACACAATTGGAATAGTAAAGATACGCAAACGATGTAAAGATACACAATTGGAATAGTAAAGATACGCAAACGATGTAAAGATACTCAGTTTCAAAGAAACACACTCCCGCACTTGCAAAACTCTCAAATATAATAGAAACTCGCATCAGAAGCCTTACAGAAAGATACTCAAACGAGAAATGAAAAGAAACACAATTGGAATAGTAAAGATACGCAAACGATGTAAAGATACTCAGTTTGAAAGAAACACACTCCCACACTTGCAAAACTCTCAAATACAATAGAAAGTCGCATTAGAAGCCTTACAGAAAGATACTCAAACGAGAAATGAAAAGATACACAATTGGAATAGTAAGGATACGCAAACGATGTAAAGATACACAATTGGAATAGTAAAGATACGCAATGGATGTAAAGATACTCAGTTTAAAAGAAACACAGTCGCACACTTACAAAACTCTCAAATTCTATAGAAACTCGCATCAGAAAGTCTTACAGAAAGATACTCAAACGAGAAATGTAAAGATACACAATTGGAATAGTAAAGATACGCAAACGATGTAAAGATACACAATTGGAATAGTACAGATACGCAAACGATGTAAAGATACTCAGGTTGAAAGAAACACAGTCCCACACTTGCAAAACTCTCAAATTCAATAGAAACTCGCATCAGAATCCTTACAGAAATATACTCAAATGAGAAATGAAAAGATACACAATTGGAATAGTAAAGATACGCAAACGATGTAAAGATACACAATTGGAATAGTAAAGATACGCAAACGATGTAAAGATACTCAGTTTGAAAGAAACACACTCCCACACTTGCAAAACTCTCAAATTCAATAGAAACTCGCATCAGAACCCTTACAGAAAGATACTCAAACGAGAAATGAAAAGATACACAATTGGAATAGTAAAGATACGCAAACGATGTAAAGATACACAATTGGAATAGTAAAGATACGCAAACGATGTAAAGATACTCAGGTTGAAAGAAACACAGTCCCACACTTGCAAAACTCTCAAATACAATAGAAACTCGCATCAGAAAGCCTTAGAGAAAGATACTCAAACGAGAAATGAAAAGATACACAATTGGAATAGTAAAGATACGCAAACGATGTAAAGATACACAATTGGAATAGTAAAGATACGCAAACGATGTAAAGATACTCAGTTTAAAAGAAACACAGTCGCACACTTACAAAACTCTCAAATTCTATAGAAACTCGCATCAGAATCCCTTACAGAAAGATACTCAAACGAGAAATGAAAAGATACACAATTGGAATAGTAAAGATACGCAAACGATGTAAAGATACTGAGTTTGAAAGAAACACATTCCCACACTTCCAAACCTGTCAAATACAATAGAAACTCGCATCAGAAGTCTTACAGAATGATACTCAAACGAGAAATGAAAAGATACACAATTGGAATAGTAAAGAAACGCAAACGATGTAAAGATACACAATTGGAATAGTAAAGATACGCAAACGATGTAAAGATATTCAGTTTGAAAGAAACACACTCCCACACTTGCAAAATTCTCAAATTCAATAGAAACTCGCATGAGAAAGCCTTACAGAAAGATCTTCAAACGAGAAATGAAAAGATACACAATTGGAATAGTAAAGATACGCAAACGATGTAAAGATACACAATTGGAATAGTAAAGATACGCAAACGATGTAAAGATACTCAGTTTGAAAGAAACACACTCCCACACTTGCAAAACTCTCAAATACAATAGAAACTCGCATCAGAAAGCCTTAGAGAAAGATACTCAAACGAGAAATGAAAAGATACACAATTGGAATAGTAAAGATACGCAAACGATGTAAAGATACACAATTGGAATAGTAAAGATACGCAAACGATGTAAAGATACTCAGTTTGAAAGAAACACACTCCCACACTTGCAAAACTCTCAAATACAATAGAAACTCGCATCAGAAGCCTTACAGAAAGATACTCAAACGAGAAATGAAAAAATACACAATTGGAATAGTAAAGATACGCAAACGATGTAAAGATACACAATTGGAATAGTAAAGATACGCAAACGATGTAAAGATACTCAGTTTGAAAGAAACACACTCCCACACTTGCAAAACTCTCAAATTCAATAGAAACTCGCATCAGAATCCTTACAGAAAGATACTCAAACGAGAAATGAAAAGATACACAATTGGAATAGTAAAGATACGCAAACGATGTAAAGATACACAATTGGAATAGTAAAGATACGCAAACGATGTAAAGATACTCAGTTTGAAAGAAACACACTCCCACACTTGCAAAACTCTCAACTACAATAGAAACTCGCATCAGAAGCCTTACAGAAAGATACTCAAACGAGAAATGAAAAGATACACAATTGGAATAGTAAAGATACGCAAACGATGTAAAGATCAACAATTGGAATAGTAAAGATACGCAAACGATGAAAAGATACTCAGTTTGATAGAAACACACTCCCACACTTGCAAAACTCTCAAATACAATAGAAACTCGCATCAGAAGCCTTACAGAAAGATACTCAAACGAGAAATGAACAGAAACACAATTGGAATAGTAAAGATACTTAAACGATGTAAAGATACTCAGTTTGAAAGAAACACACTCCCACACTTGCAAAACTCTCAAATTCAATAGAAAGTCGCATTAGAAGCCTTACAGAAAGATACTCAAACGAGAAATGAAAAGATACACAATTGGAATAGTAAAGATACGCAAACGATGTAAAGATACACAATTGGAATAGTAAAGATACGCAAACGATGTAAAGATACTCAGTTTCAAAGAAACACACTCCCGCACTTGCAAAACTCTCAAATATAATAGAAACTCGCATCAGAAGCCTTACAGAAAGATACTCAAACGAGAAATGAAAAGAAACACAATTGGAATAGTAAAGATACGCAAACGATGTAAAGATACTCAGTTTGAAAGAAACACACTCCCACACTTGCAAAACTCTCAAATACAATAGAAAGTCGCATTAGAAGCCTTACAGAAAGATACTCAAACGAGAAATGAAAAGATACACAATTGGAATAGTAAGGATACGCAAACGATGTAAAGATACACAATTGGAATAGTAAAGATACGCAATGGATGTAAAGATACTCAGTTTAAAAGAAACACAGTCGCACACTTACAAAACTCTCAAATTCTATAGAAACTCGCATCAGAAAGTCTTACAGAAAGATACTCAAACGAGAAATGTAAAGATACACAATTGGAATAGTAAAGATACGCAAACGATGTAAAGATACACAATTGGAATAGTACAGATACGCAAACGATGTAAAGATACTCAGGTTGAAAGAAACACAGTCCCACACTTGCAAAACTCTCAAATTCAATAGAAACTCGCATCAGAATCCTTACAGAAATATACTCAAATGAGAAATGAAAAGATACACAATTGGAATAGTAAAGATACGCAAACGATGTAAAGATACACAATTGGAATAGTAAAGATACGCAAACGATGTAAAGATACTCAGTTTGAAAGAAACACACTCCCACACTTGCAAAACTCTCAAATTCAATAGAAACTCGCATCAGAACCCTTACAGAAAGATACTCAAACGAGAAATGAAAAGATACACAATTGGAATAGTAAAGATACGCAAACGATGTAAAGATACACAATTGGAATAGTAAAGATACGCAAACGATGTAAAGATACTCAGGTTGAAAGAAACACAGTCCCACACTTGCAAAACTCTCAAATACAATAGAAACTCGCATCAGAAAGCCTTAGAGAAAGATACTCAAACGAGAAATGAAAAGATACACAATTGGAATAGTAAAGATACGCAAACGATGTAAAGATACACAATTGGAATAGTAAAGATACGCAAACGATGTAAAGATACTCAGTTTAAAAGAAACACAGTCGCACACTTACAAAACTCTCAAATTCTATAGAAACTCGCATCAGAATCCCTTACAGAAAGATACTCAAACGAGAAATGAAAAGATACACAATTGGAATAGTAAAGATACGCAAACGATGTAAAGATACTGAGTTTGAAAGAAACACATTCCCACACTTCCAAACCTGTCAAATACAATAGAAACTCGCATCAGAAGTCTTACAGAATGATACTCAAACGAGAAATGAAAAGATACACAATTGGAATAGTAAAGAAACGCAAACGATGTAAAGATACACAATTGGAATAGTAAAGATACGCAAACGATGTAAAGATATTCAGTTTGAAAGAAACACACTCCCACACTTGCAAAATTCTCAAATTCAATAGAAACTCGCATGAGAAAGCCTTACAGAAAGATCTTCAAACGAGAAATGAAAAGATACACAATTGGAATAGTAAAGATACGCAAACGATGTAAAGATACACAATTGGAATAGTAAAGATACGCAAACGATGTAAAGATACTCAGTTTGAAAGAAACACACTCCCACACTTGCAAAACTCTCAAATACAATAGAAACTCGCATCAGAAAGCCTTAGAGAAAGATACTCAAACGAGAAATGAAAAGATACACAATTGGAATAGTAAAGATACGCAAACGATGTAAAGATACACAATTGGAATAGTAAAGATACGCAAACGATGTAAAGATACTCAGTTTGAAAGAAACACACTCCCACACTTGCAAAACTCTCAAATACAATAGAAACTCGCATCAGAAGCCTTACAGAAAGATACTCAAACGAGAAATGAAAAAATACACAATTGGAATAGTAAAGATACGCAAACGATGTAAAGATACACATTTGGAATAGTAAAGATACGCAAACGATGTAAAGATACTCAGTTTGAAAGAAACACACTCCCACACTTACAAAACTCTCAAATTCAATAGAAAGTCGCATTAGAAGCCTTACAGAAAGATACTCAAACGAGAAATGAAAAGATACACAATTGGAATAGTAAAGATACGCAAACGATGTAAAGATACACAATTGGAATAGTAAAGATACGCAAACGATGTAAAGATACTCAGTTTGAAAGAAACACACTCCCGCACTTGCAAAACTCTCAAATACAATAGAAACTCGCATCAGAAGCCTTACAGAAAGATACTCAAACGAGAAATGAAAAGAAACACAATTGGAATAGTAAAGATACGCAAACGATGTAAAGATACTCAGTTTGAAAGAAACACACTCCCACACTTGCAAAACTCTCAAATACAATAGAAAGTCGCATTAGAAGCCTTACAGAAAGATACTCAAACGAGAAATGAAAAGATACACAATTGGAATAGTAAAGATACGCAAACGATGTAAAGATACACAATTGGAATAGTAAAGATACGCAAACGATGTAAAGATACACAATTGGAATAGTTTTGATACGCAAACGATGTAAAGATACTCAGTTTGAAAGAAACACACTCCCACACTTGCAAAACTCTCAAATACAATAGAAACTCGCATCAGAACGCCTTACAGAAAGATACTCAAACGAGAAATGAAAAGATACACAATTGGAATAGTAAAGATACGCAAACGATGTAAAGATACACAATTGGAATAGTTAAGATACGCAAACGATGTAAAGATACTCAGTTTGAAAGAAACACACTCCCACACTTGGAAAACTCTCAAATTCAATAGAAACTCGCATCAGAAAGCCTTACAGAAAGATACTCAAACGAGAAATGAAAAGATACACAATTGGAATAGTAAAGATACGCAAACGATGTAAAGATACACAATTGGAATAGTAAAGATACGCAAACGATGTAAAGATACTCAGTTTGAAAGAAACACACTCCCACACTTGCAAAACTCTCAAATACAATAGAAACTCGCATCAGAAGCCTTACAGAAAGATACTCAAACGAGAAATGAAAAAATACACAATTGGAATAGTAAAGATACGCAAACGATGTAAAGATACACAATTGGAATAGTAAAGATACGCAAACGATGTAAAGATACTCAGTTTGAAAGAAACACACTCCCACACTTGCAAAACTCTCAAATTCAATAGAAACTCGCATCAGAATCCTTACAGAAAGATACTCAAACGAGAAATGAAAAGATACACAATTGGAATAGTAAAGATACGCAAACGATGTAAAGATACACAATTGGAATAGTAAAAATACGCAAACGATGTAAAGATACTCAGTTTGAAAGAAACACACTCCCAGACTTGCAAAACTCTCAAATACAATAGAAACTCGCATCAGAAGCCTTACAGAAAGATACTCAAACGAGAAATGAAAAGAAACACAATTGGAATAGTAAAGATACGCAAACGATGTAAAGATACTCAGTTTGAAAGTAACACACTCCCACACTTGCAAAACTCTCAAATACAATAAAAACTCGCATCAGAAGCCTTACAGAAAGATACTCAAACGAGAAATGAAAAAATACACAATTGGAATAGTAAAGATACGCAAACGATGTAAAGATACACAATTGGAATAGTAAAGATACGCAAACGATGTAAAGATACTCAGTTTGAAAGAAACACACTCCCACACTTGCAAAACTCTCAAATTCAATAGAAACTCGCATCAGAATCCTTACAGAAAGATACTCAAACGAGAAATGAAAAGATACACAATTGGAATAGTAAAGATACGCAAACGATGTAAAGATACACAATTGGAATAGTAAAAATACGCAAACGATGTAAAGATACTCAGTTTGAAAGAAACACACTCCCACACTTGCAAAACTCTCAAATACAATAGAAACTCGCATCAGAAGCCTTACAGAAAGATACTCAAACGAGAAATGAAAAGAAACACAATTGGAATAGTAAAGATACGCAAACGATGTAAAGATACTCAGTTTGAAAGAAACACACTCCCACACTTGCAAAACTCTCAAATTCAATAGAAACTCGCATCAGAATCCTTACAGAAATATACTCAAATGAGAAATGAAAAGATACACAATTGGAATAGTAAAGATACGCAAACGATGTAAAGACACACAATTGGAATAGTAAAGATACGCAAACGATGTAAAGATACTCAGTTTGAAAGAAACACACTCCCACACTTGCAAAACTCTCAAATTCAATAGAAACTCGCATCAGAATCCTTAAAGAAAGATACTCAAACGAGAAATGAAAAGATACACAATTGGAATAGTAAAGATACGCAAACGATGTAAAGATACACAATTGGAATAGTAAAGATACGCAAACGATGTAAAGATACTCAGGTTGAAAGAAACACACTCCCACACTTGCAAAACTCTCAAATACAATAGAAACTCGCATCAGAAGCCTTACAGAAAGATACTCAAACGAGAAATGAAAAAATACACAATTGGAATAGTAAAGATACGCAAACGAGAAATGAAAAGATACACAATTGGAATAGTAAAGATACGCAAACGATGTAAAGATACTCAGTTTGAAAGAAACACACTCCCACACTTGCAAAACTCTCAAATTCAATAGAAACTCGCATCAGAATCCTTACAGAAAGATACTCAAACGAGAAATGAAAAGATACACAATTAGAATAGTAAAGATACGCAAACGATGTAAAGATACACAATTGGAATAGTAAAGATACGCAAACGATGTAAAGATACTCAGTTTGAAAGAAACACACTCCCACACTTGCAAAACTCTCAAATACAATAGAAACTCGCATCAGAAGCCTTACAGAAAGATACTCAAACGAGAAATGAAAAAATACACAATTGAAATAGTAAAGATACGCAAACGATGTAAAGATACACAATTGGAATAGTAAAGATACGCAAACGATGAAAAGATACTCAGTTTGAAAGAAACACACTCCCACACTTGCAAAACTCTCAAATACAATAGAAACTCGCATCAGAATCCTTACAGAAAGATACTCAAACGAGAAATGAAAAGATACACAATTGGAATAGTAAAGATACGCAAACGATGTAAAGATACACAATTGGAATAGTAAAAATACGCAAACGATGTAAAGATACTCAGTTTGAAAGAAACACACTCCCACACTTGCAAAACTCTCAAATACAATAGAAACTCGCATCAGAAGCCTTACAGAAAGATACTCAAACGAGAAATGAAAAGAAACACAATTGGAATAGTAAAGATACGCAAACGATGTAAAGATACTCAGTTTGAAAGAAACACACTCCCACACTTGCAAAACTCTCAAATTCAATAGAAACTCGCATCAGAATCCTTACAGAAAGATACTCAAACGAGAAATGAAAAGATACACAATTGGAATAGTAAAGATACGCAAACGATGTAAAGATACACAATTGGAATAGTAAAAATACGCAAACGATGTAAAGATACTCAGTTTGAAAGAAACACACTCCCACACTTGCAAAACTCTCAAATACAATAGAAACTCGCATCAGAAGCCTTACAGAAAGATACTCAAACGAGAAATGAAAAGAAACACAATTGGAATAGTAAAGATACGCAAACGATGTAAAGATACTCAGTTTGAAAGAAACACACTCCCACACTTGCAAAACTCTCAAATTCAATAGAAACTCGCATCAGAATCCTTACAGAAATATACTCAAATGAGAAATGAAAAGATACACAATTGGAATAGTAAAGATACGCAAACGATGTAAAGACACACAATTGGAATAGTAAAGATACGCAAACGATGTAAAGATACTCAGTTTGAAAGAAACACACTCCCACACTTGCAAAACTCTCAAATTCAATAGAAACTCGCATCAGAATCCTTAAAGAAAGATACTCAAACGAGAAATGAAAAGATACACAATTGGAATAGTAAAGATACGCAAACGATGTAAAGATACACAATTGGAATAGTAAAGATACGCAAACGATGTAAAGATACTCAGGTTGAAAGAAACACACTCCCACACTTGCAAAACTCTCAAATACAATAGAAACTCGCATCAGAAGCCTTACAGAAAGATACTCAAACGAGAAATGAAAAAATACACAATTGGAATAGTAAAGATACGCAAACGAGAAATGAAAAGATACACAATTGGAATAGTAAAGATACGCAAACGATGTAAAGATACTCAGTTTGAAAGAAACACACTCCCACACTTGCAAAACTCTCAAATTCAATAGAAACTCGCATCAGAATCCTTACAGAAAGATACTCAAACGAGAAATGAAAAGATACACAATTGGAATAGTAAAGATACGCAAACGATGTAAAGATACACAATTGGAATAGTAAAGATACGCAAACGATGTAAAGATACTCAGTTTGAAAGAAACACACTCCCACACTTGCAAAACTCTCAAATACAATAGAAACTCGCATCATAAGCCTTACAGAAAGATACTCAAACGAGAAATGAAAAAATACACAATTGAAATAGTAAAGATACGCAAACGATGTAAAGATACACAATTGGAATAGTAAAGATACGCAAACGATGTAAAGATACTCAGTTTGAAAGAAACACACTCCCACACTTGCAAAACTCTCAAATACAATAGAAACTCGCATCAGAATCCTTACAGAAAGATACTCAAACGAGAAATGAAAAAATACACAATTGGAATAGTAAAGATACGCAAACGATGTAAAGATACACAATTGGAATAGTAAAAATACGCAAACGATGTAAAGATACTCAGTTTGAAAGAAACACACTCCCACACTTGCAAAACTCTCAAATACAATAGAAACTCGCATCAGAAGCCTTACAGAAAGATACTCAAACGAGAAATGAAAAGAAACACAATTGGAATAGTAAAGATACGCAAACGATGTAAAGATACTCAGTTTGAAAGAAACACACTCCCACACTTGCAAAACTCTCAAATTCAATAGAAACTCGCATCAGAATCCTTACAGAAATATACTCAAATGAGAAATGAAAAGATACACAATTGGAATAGTAAAGATACGCAAACGATGTAAAGACACACAATTGGAATAGTAAAGATACGCAAACGATGTAAAGATACTCAGTTTGAAAGAAACACACTCCCACACTTGCAAAACTCTCAAATTCAATAGAAACTCGCATCAGAATCCTTAAAGAAAGATACTCAAACGAGAAATGAAAAGATACACAATTGGAATAGTAAAGATACGCAAACGATGTAAAGATACACAATTGGAATAGTAAAGATACGCAAACGATGTAAAGATACTCAGTTTGAAAGAAACACACTCCCACACTTGCAAAACTCTCAAATACAATAGAAACTCGCATCAGAAGCCTTACAGAAAGATACTCAAACGAGAAATGAAAAAATACACAATTGGAATAGTAAAGATACGCAAACGATGTAAAGATACACAATTGGAATAGTAAAGATACGCAAACGATGTAAAGATACTCAGTTTGAAAGAAACACACTCCCACACTTGCAAAACTCTCAAATTCAATAGAAACTCGCATCAGAATCCTTACAGAAAGATACTCAAACGAGAAATGAAAAGAAACACAATTGGAATAGTAAAGATACGCAAACGATGTAAAGATACTCAGTTTGAAAGTAACACACTCCCACACTTGCAAAACTCTCAAATACAATAAAAACTCGCATCAGAAGCCTTACAGAAAGATACTCAAACGAGAAATGAAAAAATACACAATTGGAATAGTAAAGATACGCAAACGATGTAAAGATACACAATTGGAATAGTAAAGATACGCAAACGATGTAAAGATACTCAGTTTGAAAGAAACACACTCCCACACTTGCAAAACTCTCAAATTCAATAGAAACTCGCATCAGAATCCTTACAGAAAGATACTCAAACGAGAAATGAAAAGATACACAATTGGAATAGTAAAGATACGCAAACGATGTAAAGATACACAATTGGAATAGTAAAAATACGCAAACGATGTAAAGATACTCAGTTTGAAAGAAACACACTCCCACACTTGCAAAACTCTCAAATACAATAGAAACTCGCATCAGAAGCCTTACAGAAAGATACTCAAACGAGAAATGAAAAGATACACAATTGGAATAGTAAAGATACGCAAACGATGTAAAGATACTCAGTTTGAAAGAAACACACTCCCACACTTGCAAAACTCTCAAATTCAATAGAAACTCGCATCAGAATCCTTACAGAAATATACTCAAATGAGAAATGAAAAGATACACAATTGGAATAGTAAAGATACGCAAACGATGTAAAGACACACAATTGGAATAGTAAAGATACGCAAACGATGTAAAGATACTCAGTTTGAAAGAAACACACTCCCACACTTGCAAAACTCTCAAATTCAATAGAAACTCGCATCAGAATCCTTAAAGAAAGATACTCAAACGAGAAATGAAAAGATACACAATTGGAATAGTAAAGATACGCAAACGATGTAAAGATACACAATTGGAATAGTAAAGATACGCAAACGATGTAAAGATACTCAGGTTGAAAGAAACACACTCCCACACTTGCAAAACTCTCAAATACAATAGAAACTCGCATCAGAAGCCTTACAGAAAGATACTCAAACGAGAAATGAAAAAATACACAATTGGAATAGTAAAGATACGCAAACGAGAAATGAAAAGATACACAATTGGAATAGTAAAGATACGCAAACGATGTAAAGATACTCAGTTTGAAAGAAACACACTCCCACACTTGCAAAACTCTCAAATTCAATAGAAACTCGCATCAGAATCCTTACAGAAAGATACTCAAACGAGAAATGAAAAGATACACAATTAGAATAGTAAAGATACGCAAACGATGTAAAGATACACAATTGGAATAGTAAAGATACGCAAACGATGTAAAGATACTCAGTTTGAAAGAAACACACTCCCACACTTGCAAAACTCTCAAATACAATAGAAACTCGCATCAGAAGCCTTACAGAAAGATACTCAAACGAGAAATGAAAAAATACACAATTGAAATAGTAAAGATACGCAAACGATGTAAAGATACACAATTGGAATAGTAAAGATACGCAAACGATGAAAAGATACTCAGTTTGAAAGAAACACACTCCCACACTTGCAAAACTCTCAAATACAATAGAAACTCGCATCAGAATCCTTACAGAAAGATACTCAAACGAGAAATGAAAAGATACACAATTGGAATAGTAAAGATACGCAAACGATGTAAAGATACACAATTGGAATAGTAAAAATACGCAAACGATGTAAAGATACTCAGTTTGAAAGAAACACACTCCCACACTTGCAAAACTCTCAAATACAATAGAAACTCGCATCAGAAGCCTTACAGAAAGATACTCAAACGAGAAATGAAAAGAAACACAATTGGAATAGTAAAGATACGCAAACGATGTAAAGATACTCAGTTTGAAAGAAACACACTCCCACACTTGCAAAACTCTCAAATTCAATAGAAACTCGCATCAGAATCCTTACAGAAAGATACTCAAACGAGAAATGAAAAGATACACAATTGGAATAGTAAAGATACGCAAACGATGTAAAGATACACAATTGGAATAGTAAAAATACGCAAACGATGTAAAGATACTCAGTTTGAAAGAAACACACTCCCACACTTGCAAAACTCTCAAATACAATAGAAACTCGCATCAGAAGCCTTACAGAAAGATACTCAAACGAGAAATGAAAAGAAACACAATTGGAATAGTAAAGATACGCAAACGATGTAAAGATACTCAGTTTGAAAGAAACACACTCCCACACTTGCAAAACTCTCAAATTCAATAGAAACTCGCATCAGAATCCTTACAGAAATATACTCAAATGAGAAATGAAAAGATACACAATTGGAATAGTAAAGATACGCAAACGATGTAAAGACACACAATTGGAATAGTAAAGATACGCAAACGATGTAAAGATACTCAGTTTGAAAGAAACACACTCCCACACTTGCAAAACTCTCAAATTCAATAGAAACTCGCATCAGAATCCTTAAAGAAAGATACTCAAACGAGAAATGAAAAGATACACAATTGGAATAGTAAAGATACGCAAACGATGTAAAGATACACAATTGGAATAGTAAAGATACGCAAACGATGTAAAGATACTCAGGTTGAAAGAAACACACTCCCACACTTGCAAAACTCTCAAATACAATAGAAACTCGCATCAGAAGCCTTACAGAAAGATACTCAAACGAGAAATGAAAAGATACACAATTGGAATAGTAAAGATACGCAAACGAGAAATGAAAAGATACACAATTGGAATAGTAAAGATACGCAAACGATGTAAAGATACTCAGTTTGAAAGAAACACACTCCCACACTTGCAAAACTCTCAAATTCAATAGAAACTCGCATCAGAATCCTTACAGAAAGATACTCAAACGAGAAATGAAAAGATACACAATTGGAATAGTAAAGATACGCAAACGATGTAAAGATACACAATTGGAATAGTAAAGATACGCAAACGATGTAAAGATACTCAGTTTGAAAGAAACACACTCCCACACTTGCAAAACTCTCAAATACAATAGAAACTCGCATCATAAGCCTTACAGAAAGATACTCAAACGAGAAATGAAAAAATACACAATTGAAATAGTAAAGATACGCAAACGATGTAAAGATACACAATTGGAATAGTAAAGATACGCAAACGATGAAAAGATACTCAGTTTGAAAGAAACACACTCCCACACTTGCAAAACTCTCAAATACAATAGAAACTCGCATCAGAATCCTTACAGAAAGATACTCAAACGAGAAATGAAAAGATACACAATTGGAATAGTAAAGATACGCAAACGATGTAAAGATACACAATTGGAATAGTAAAAATACGCAAACGATGTAAAGATACTCAGTTTGAAAGAAACACACTCCCACACTTGCAAAACTCTCAAATACAATAGAAACTCGCATCAGAAGCCTTACAGAAAGATACTCAAACGAGAAATGAAAAGAAACACAATTGGAATAGTAAAGATACGCAAACGATGTAAAGATACTCAGTTTGAAAGAAACACACTCCCACACTTGCAAAACTCTCAAATTCAATAGAAACTCGCATCAGAATCCTTACAGAAATATACTCAAATGAGAAATGAAAAGATACACAATTGGAATAGTAAAGATACGCAAACGATGTAAAGATACACAATTGGAATAGTAAAGATACGCAAACGATGTAAAGATACTCAGTTTGAAAGAAACACACTCCCACACTTGCAAAACTCTCAAATTCAATAGAAACTCGCATCAGAATCCTTACAGAAAGATACTCAAACGAGAAATGAAAAGATACACAATTGGAATAGTAAAGATACGCAAACGATGTAAAGATACACAATTGGAATAGTAAAGATACGCAAACGATGTAAAGATACTCAGGTTGTGATAAGCGCACTTTGTGCGACGTTCTTAACATATTTTTACTTCCATTTATACTTTACTTAGCCCTTATTATTGTAGTATAGAGTCATTGAGTCGAGTTAGGAGTCTTTAGTGACGTTCAATTGTATATAAGTAATTTAGGATTTATTTTAAGTCATAGTTTTAGAATCCAAACCAAAACCCCCAATAACATGATAAGTGTTGAGGCCCTTTTGATTCCCCGGACTGAACGATCCCTGCTTATTCTATACTAACGATGATGTTTTTCAGGGTATTTTATAGACGTTCTAATCAACGCTCTATCAGGTTGAAAGAAACACAGTCCCACACTTGCAAAACTCTCAAATACAATAGAAACTCGCATCAGAAGCCTTACAGAAAGATACTCAAACGAGAAATGAAAAAATACACAATTGGAATAGTAAAGATACGCAAACGATGTAAAGATACACAATTGGAATAGTAAAGATACGCAAACGATGTAAAGATACTCAGTTTGAAAGAAACACACTCCCACACTTGCAAAACTCTCAAATTCAATAGAAACTCGCATCAGAATCCTTACAGAAAGATACTCAAACGAGAAATGAAAAGATACACAATTGGAATAGTAAAGATACGCAAACGATGTAAAGATACACAATTGGAATAGTAAAGATACGCAAACGATGTAAAGATACTCAGTTTGAAAGAAACACACTCCCACACTTGCAAAACTCTCAAATACAATAGAAACTCGCATCAGAAGCCTTACAGAAAGATACTCAAACGAGAAATGAAAAAATACACAATTGAAATAGTAAAGATACGCAAACGATGTAAAGATACACAATTGGAATAGTAAAGATACGCAAACGATGAAAAGATACTCAGTTTGAAAGAAACACACTCCCACACTTGCAAAACTCTCAAATACAATAGAAACTCGCATCAGAAGCCTTACAGAAAGATACTCAAACGAGAAATGAACAGAAACACAATTGGAATAGTAAAGATACGCAAACGATGTAAAGATACTCAGTTTGAAAGAAACACACTCCCACACTTGCAAAACTCTCAAATTCAATAGAAACTCGCATCAGAATCCTTACAGAAATATACTCAAATGAGAAATGAAAAGATACACAATTGGAATAGTAAAGATACGCAAACGATGTAAAGATACACAATTGGAATAGTAAAGATACGCAAACGATGTAAAGATACTCAGTTTGAAAGAAACACACTCCCACACTTGCAAAACTCTCAAATTCAATAGAAACTCGCATCAGAATCCTTACAGAAAGATACTCAAACGAGAAATGAAAAGATACACAATTGGAATAGTAAAGATACGCAAACGATGTAAAGATACACAATTGGAATAGTAAAGATACGCAAACGATGTAAAGATACTCAGGTTGAAAGAAACACAGTCCCACACTTGCAAAACTCTCAAATACAATAGAAACTCGCATCAGAAGCCTTACAGAAAGATACTCAAACGAGAAATGAAAAAATACACAATTGGAATAGTAAAGATACGCAAACGATGTAAAGATACACAATTGGAATAGTAAAGATACGCAAACGATGTAAAGATACTCAGTTTGAAAGAAACACACTCCCACACTTGCAAAACTCTCAAATTCAATAGAAACTCGCATCAGAATCCTTACAGAAAGATACTCAAACGAGAAATGAAAAGATACACAATTGGAATAGTAAAGATACGCAAACGATGTAAAGATACACAATTGGAATAGTAAAGATACGCAAACGATGTAAAGATACTCAGTTTGAAAGAAACACACTCCCACACTTGCAAAACTCTCAAATACAATAGAAACTCGCATCAGAAGCCTTACAGAAAGATACTCAAACGAGAAATGAAAAAATACACAATTGGAATAGTAAAGATACGCAAACGATGTAAAGATACACAATTGGAATAGTAAAGATACGCAAACGATGTAAAGATACTCAGTTTGAAAGAAACACACTCCCACACTTGCAAAACTCTCAAATTGAATAGAAACTCGCTTCAGAAGCCTTACAGAAATATACTCAAACGAGAAATGAAAAGATACACAATTGGAATAGTAAAGATACGCAAACGATGTAAAGATACACAATTGGAATAGTAAAGATACGCAAACGATGTAAAGATACTCAGTTTGAAAGAAACACACTCCCACACTTGCAAAACTCTCAAATTCAATAGAAACTCGCTTCAGAAGCCTTACAGAAATATACTTAAACGAGAAATGAAAAGATACACAATTGGAATAGTAAAGATACGCAAACGATGTAAAGCTCCACAATTGGAATAGTAAAGATACGCAAACGATGTAAAGATACTCAGTTTGAAAGAAACACACTCCCACACTTGGAAAACTCTCAAATTCAATAGAAACTCGCATCAGAAAGCCTTACAGAAAGATACTCAAACGAGAAATGAAAAGATACACAATTGGAATAGTAAAGATACGCAAACGATGTAAAGATACACAATTGGAATAGTAAAGATACGCAAACGATGAAAAGATACTCAGTTTGAAAGAAACACACTCCCACACTTGCAAAACTCTCAAATACAATAGAAACTCGCATCAGAAGCCTTACAGAAAGATACTCAAACGAGAAATGAACAGAAACACAATTGGAATAGTAAAGATACGCAAACGATGTAAAGATACTCAGTTTGAAAGAAACACACTCCCACACTTGCAAAACTCTCAAATTCAATAGAAACTCGCATCAGAATCCTTACAGAAATATACTCAAATGAGAAATGAAAAGATACACAATTGGAATAGTAAAGATACGCAAACGATGTAAAGATACACAATTGGAATAGTAAAGATACGCAAACGATGTAAAGATACTCAGTTTGAAAGAAACACACTCCCACACTTGCAAAACTCTCAAATTCAATAGAAACTCGCATCAGAATCCTTACAGAAAGATACTCAAACGAGAAATGAAAAGATACACAATTGGAATAGTAAAGATACGCAAACGATGTAAAGATACACAATTGGAATAGTAAAGATACGCAAACGATGTAAAGATACTCAGGTTGTGATAAGCGCACTTTGTGCGACGTTCTTAACATATTTTTACTTCCATTTATACTTTACTTAGCCCTTATTATTGTAGTATAGAGTCATTGAGTCGAGTTAGGAGTCTTTAGTGACGTTCAATTGTATATAAGTAATTTAGGATTTATTTTAAGTCATAGTTTTAGAATCCAAACCAAAACCCCCAATAACATGATAAGTGTTGAGGCCCTTTTGATTCCCCGGACTGAACGATCCCTGCTTATTCTATACTAACGATGATGTTTTTCAGGGTATTTTATAGACGTTCTAATCAACGCTCTATCAGGTTGAAAGAAACACAGTCCCACACTTGCAAAACTCTCAAATACAATAGAAACTCGCATCAGAAGCCTTACAGAAAGATACTCAAACGAGAAATGAAAAAATACACAATTGGAATAGTAAAGATACGCAAACGATGTAAAGATACACAATTGGAATAGTAAAGATACGCAAACGATGTAAAGATACTCAGTTTGAAAGAAACACACTCCCACACTTGCAAAACTCTCAAATTCAATAGAAACTCGCATCAGAATCCTTACAGAAAGATACTCAAACGAGAAATGAAAAGATACACAATTGGAATAGTAAAGATACGCAAACGATGTAAAGATACACAATTGGAATAGTAAAGATACGCAAACGATGTAAAGATACTCAGTTTGAAAGAAACACACTCCCACACTTGCAAAACTCTCAAATACAATAGAAACTCGCATCAGAAGCCTTACAGAAAGATACTCAAACGAGAAATGAAAAAATACACAATTGGAATAGTAAAGATACGCAAACGATGTAAAGATACACAATTGGAATAGTAAAGATACGCAAACGATGTAAAGATACTCAGTTTGAAAGAAACACACTCCCACACTTGCAAAACTCTCAAATTGAATAGAAACTCGCTTCAGAAGCCTTACAGAAATATACTCAAACGAGAAATGAAAAGATACACAATTGGAATAGTAAAGATACGCAAACGATGTAAAGATACACAATTGGAATAGTAAAGATACGCAAACGATGTAAAGATACTCAGTTTGAAAGAAACACACTCCCACACTTGCAAAACTCTCAAATTCAATAGAAACTCGCATCAGAATCCTTACAGAAATATACTCAAATGAGAAATGAAAAGATACACAATTGGAATAGTAAAGATACGCAAACGATGTAAAGATACACAATTGGAATAGTAAAGATACGCAAACGATGTAAAGATACTCAGTTTGAAAGAAACACACTCCCACACTTGCAAAACTCTCAAATTCAATAGAAACTCGCATCAGAATCCTTACAGAAAGATACTCAAACGAGAAATGAAAAGATACACAATTGGAATAGTAAAGATACGCAAACGATGTAAAGATACACAATTGGAATAGTAAAGATACGCAAACGATGTAAAGATACTCAGGTTGAAAGAAACACAGTCCCACACTTGCAAAACTCTCAAATACAATAGAAACTCGCATCAGAAGCCTTACAGAAAGATACTCAAACGAGAAATGAAAAAATACACAATTGGAATAGTAAAGATACGCAAACGATGTAAAGATACACAATTGGAATAGTAAAGATACGCAAACGATGTAAAGATACTCAGTTTGAAAGAAACACACTCCCACACTTGCAAAACTCTCAAATTCAATAGAAACTCGCATCAGAATCCTTACAGAAAGATACTGAAACGAGAAATGAAAAGATACACAATTGGAATAGTAAAGATACGCAAACGATGTAAAGATACACAATTGGAATAGTAAAGATACGCAAACGATGTAAAGATACTCAGTTTGAAAGAAACACACTCCCACACTTGCAAAACTCTCAAATACAATAGAAACTCGCATCAGAAGCCTTACAGAAAGATACTCAAACGAGAAATGAAAAAATACACAATTGGAATAGTAAAGATACGCAAACGATGTAAAGATACACAATTGGAATAGTAAAGATACGCAAACGATGTAAAGATACTCAGTTTGAAAGAAACACACTCCCACACTTGCAAAACTCTCAAATTGAATAGAAACTCGCTTCAGAAGCCTTACAGAAATATACTCAAACGAGAAATGAAAAGATACACAATTGGAATAGTAAAGATACGCAAACGATGTAAAGATACACAATTGGAATAGTAAAGATACGCAAACGATGTAAAGATACTCAGTTTGAAAGAAACACACTCCCACACTTGCAAAACTCTCAAATTCAATAGAAACTCGCTTCAGAAGCCTTACAGAAATATACTTAAACGAGAAATGAAAAGATACACAATTGGAATAGTAAAGATACGCAAACGATGTAAAGCTCCACAATTGGAATAGTAAAGATACGCAAACGATGTAAAGATACTCAGTTTGAAAGAAACACACTCCCACACTTGGAAAACTCTCAAATTCAATAGAAACTCGCATCAGAAAGCCTTACAGAAAGATACTCAAACGAGAAATGAAAAGATACATAATTGGAATAGTAAAGATACGCAAACGATGTAAAGATACACAATTGGAATAGTAAAGATACGCAAACGATGAAAAGATACTCAGTTTGAAAGAAACACACTCCCACACTTGCAAAACTCTCAAATACAATAGAAACTCGCATCAGAAGCCTTACAGAAAGATACTCAAACGAGAAATGAACAGAAACACAATTGGAATAGTAAAGATACGCAAACGATGTAAAGATACTCAGTTTGAAAGAAACACACTCCCACACTTGCAAAACTCTCAAATTCAATAGAAACTCGCATCAGAATCCTTACAGAAAGATACTCAAACGAGAAATGAAAAGATACACAATTGGAATACTAAAGATACGCAAACGATGTAAAGATACACAATTGGAATAGTAAAGATACGCAAACGATGTAAAGATACTCAGGTTGAAAGAAACACAGTCCCACACTTGCAAAACTCTCAAATACAATAGAAACTCGCATCAGAAGCCTTACAGAAAGATACTCAAACGAGAAATGAAAAAATACACAATTGGAATAGTAAAGATACGCAAACGATGTAAAGATACACAATTGGAATAGTAAAGATACGCAAACGATGTAAAGATACTCAGTTTGAAAGAAACACACTCCCACACTTGCAAAACTCTCAAATTCAATAGAAACTCGCATCAGAATCCTTACAGAAAGATACTCAAACGAGAAATGAAAAGATACACAATTGGAATAGTAAAGATACGCAAACGATGTAAAGATACATAATTGGAATAGTAAAGATACGCAAACGATGTAAAGATACTCAGTTTGAAAGAAACACACTCCCACACTTGCAAAACTCTCAAATACAATAGAAACTCGCATCAGAAGCCTTACAGAAAGATACTCAAACGAGAAATGAAAAAATACACAATTGGAATAGTAAAGATACGCAAACGATGTAAAGCTCCACAATTGGAATAGTAAAGATACGCAAACGATGTAAAGATACTCAGTTTGAAAGAAACACACTCCC
This sequence comes from Argentina anserina, assembly GCF_933775445.1. Classification (NCBI taxonomy): domain Eukaryota; kingdom Viridiplantae; phylum Streptophyta; class Magnoliopsida; order Rosales; family Rosaceae; genus Argentina; species Argentina anserina. The sequence continues at coordinate 274,734 of NW_026089507.1, read as the reverse complement.
ACACTTGCAAAACTCTCAAATTCAATAGAAACTCGCTTCAGAAGCCTTACAGAAATATACTCAAACGAGAAATGAAAAGATACACAATTGGAATAGTAAAGATACGCAAACGATGTAAAGATACACAATTGGAATAGTAAAGATACGCAAACGATGTAAAGATACTCAGTTTGAAAGAAACACACTCCCACACTTGCAAAACTCTCAAATTCAATAGAAACTCGCTTCAGAAGCCTTACAGAAATATACTTAAACGAGAAATGAAAAGATACACAATTGGAATAGTAAAGATACGCAAACGATGTAAAGCTCCACAATTGGAATAGTAAAGATACGCAAACGATGTAAAGATACTCAGTTTGAAAGAAACACACTCCCACACTTGGAAAACTCTCAAATTCAATAGAAACTCGCATCAGAAAGCCTTACAGAAAGATACTCAAACGAGAAATGAAAAGATACACAATTGGAATAGTAAAGATACGCAAACGATGTAAAGATACACAATTGGAATAGTAAAGATACGCAAACGATGTAAAGATACTCAGTTTGAAAGAAACACACTCCCACACTTGTAAAACTCTCAAATACAATAGAAACTCGCATCAGAAGCCTTACAGAAAGATACTCAAACGAGAAATGAAAAAATACACAATTGGAATAGTAAAGATACGCAAACGATGTAAAGATACACAATTGGAATAGTAAAGATACGCAAACGATGTAAAGATACTCAGTTTGAAAGAAACACACTCCCACACTTGCAAAACTCTCAAATTCAATAGAAACTCGCATCAGAATCCTTACAGAAAGATACTCAAACGAGAAATGAAAAAATACACAATTGGAATAGTAAAGATACGCAAGAGATGTAAAGATACTCAGTCTGAAAGAAACACACTCCCACACTTGCAAAACTCTCAAATACAATAGAAACTCGCATCAGAAGCCTTACAGAAAGATACTCAAACGAGAAATGAAAAAATACACAATTGGAATAGTAAAGATACGCAAACGATGTAAAGATACACAATTGGAATAGTAAAGATACGCAAACGATGTAAAGATACTCAGTTTGAAAGAAACACACTCCCACACTTGCAAAACTCTCAAATACAATAGAAACTCGCATCAGAAGCCTTACAGAAAGATACTCAAACGAGAAATGAAAAGAAACACAATTGGAATAGTAAAGATACGCAAACGATGTAAAGATACTCAGTTTGAAAGAAACACACTCCCACACTTGCAAAACTCTCAAATTCAATAGAAACTCGCATCAGAATCCTTACAGAAATATACTCAAATGAGAAATGAAAAGATACACAATTGGAATAGTAAAGATACGCAAACGATGTAAAGATACACAATTGGAATATTAAAGATACGCAAACGATGTAAAGATACTCAGTTTGAAAGAAACACACTCCCACACTTGCAAAACTCTCAAATTCAATAGAAACTCGCATCAGAATCCTTAAAGAAAGATACTCAAACGAGAAATGAAAAGATACACAATTGGAATAGTAAAGATACGCAAACGATGTAAAGATACACAATTGGAATAGTAAAGATACGCAAACGATGTAAAGATACTCAGGTTGAAAGAAACACACTCCCACACTTGCAAAACTCTCAAATACAATAGAAACTCGCATCAGAAGCCTTACAGAAAGATACTCAAACGAGAAATGAAAAAATACACAATTGGAATAGTAAAGATACGCAAACGAGAAATGAAAAGATACACAATTGGAATAGTAAAGATACGCAAACGATGTAAAGATACTCAGTTTGAAAGAAACACACTCCCAAACTTGCAAAACTCTCAAATTCAATAGAAACTCGCATCAGAATCCTTACAGAAAGATACTCAAACGAGAAATGAAAAGATACACAATTGGAATTGTAAAGATACGCAAACGATGTAAAGATACACAATTGGAATAGTAAAGATACGCAAACGATGTAAAGATACTCAGTTTGAAAGAAACACACTCCCACACTTGCAAAACTCTCAAATACAATAGAAACTCGCATCAGAAGCCTTACAGAAAGATACTCAAACGAGAAATGAAAAAATACACAATTGAAATAGTAAAGATACGCAAACGATGTAAAGATACACAATTGGAATAGTAAAGATACGCAAACGATGAAAAGATACTCAGTTTGAAAGAAACACACTCCCACACTTGCAAAACTCTCAAATACAATAGAAACTCGCATCAGAATCCTTACAGAAAGATACTCAAACGAGAAATGAAAAGATACACAATTGGAATAGTAAAGATACGCAAACGATGTAAAGATACACAATTGAAATAGTAAAAATACGCAAACGATGTAAAGATACTCAGTTTGAAAGAAACACACTCCCACACTTACAAAACTCTCAAATACAATAGAAACTCGCATCAGAAGCCTTACAGAAAGATACTCAAACGAGAAATGAAAAGAAACACAATTGGAATAGTAAAGATACGCAAACGATGTAAAGATACTCAGTTTGAAAGAAACACACTCCCACACTTGCAAAACTCTCAAATTCAATAGAAACTCGCATCAGAATCCTTACAGAAATATACTCAAATGAGAAATGAAAAGATACACAATTGGAATAGTAAAGATACGCAAACGATGTAAAGATACACAATTGGAATAGTAAAGATACGCAAACGATGTAAAGATACTCAATTTGAAAGAAACACACTCCCACACTTGCAAAACTCTCAAATTCAATAGAAACTCGCATCAGAATCCTTAAAGAAAGATACTCAAACGAGAAATGAAAAGATACACAATTGGAATAGTAAAGATACGCAAACGATGTAAAGATACACAATTGGAATTGTAAAGATACGCAAACGATGTAAAGATACTCAGGTTGAAAGAAACACACTCCCACACTTGCAAAACTCTCAAATACAATAGAAACTCGCATCAGAAGCCTTACAGAAAGATACTCAAACGAGAAATGAAAAAATACACAATTAGAATAGTAAAGATACGCAAACGATGTAAAGATACACAATTGGAATAGTAAAGATACGCAAACGATGTAAAGATACTCAGTTTGAAAGAAACACACTCCCACACTTGCAAAACTCTCAAATTCAATAGAAACTCGCATCAGAATCCTTACAGAAAGATACTCAAACGAGAAATGAAAATATACACAATTGGAATAGTAAAGATACGCAAACGATGTAAAGATACACAATTGGAATAGTAAAGATACGCAAACGATGTAAAGATACTCAGTTTGAAAGAAACACACTCCCACACTTGCAAAACTCTCAAATACAATAGAAACTCGCATCAGAAGCCTTACAGAAAGATACTCAAACGAGAAATGAAAAAATACACAATTGAAATAGTAAAGATACGCAAACGATGTAAAGATACACAATTGGAATAGTAAAGATACGCAAACGATGTAAAGATACTCAGTTTGAAAGAAACACACTCCCACACTTGCAAAACTCTCAAATACAATAGAAACTCGCATCAGAAGCCTTACAGAAAGATACTCAAACGAGAAATGAAAAGATACACAATTGGAATAGTAAAGATACGCAAACGATGAAAAGATACTCAATTGGAATAGTAAAGATACGCAAACGATGTAAAGATACTCAGTTTGAAAGAAACACACTCCCACACTTGCAAAACTCTCAAATACAATAGAAACTCGCATCAGAAGCCTTACAGAAAGATACTCAAACGAGAAATGAAAAGAAACACAATTGGAATAGTAAAGATACGCAAACGATGTAAAGATACACAATTGGAATAGTAAAGATACGCAAACGATGTAAAGATACTCAGTTTGAAAGAAACACACTCCCACACTTGCAAAACTCTCAAATTCAATAGAAACTCGCTTCAGAAGCCTTACAGAAATATACTCAAACGAGAAATGAAAAGATACACAATTGGAATAGTAAAGATACGCAAACGATGTAAAGCTCCACAATTGGAATAGTAAAGATACGCAAACGATGTAAAGATACTCAGTTTGAAAGAAACACACTCCCACACTTGGAAAACTCTCAAATTCAATAGAAACTCGCATCAGAAAGCCTTACAGAAAGATACTCAAACGAGAAATGAAAAGATACACAATTGGAATAGTAAAGATACGCAAACGATGTAAAGATACACAATTGGAATAGTAAAGATACGCAAACGATGTAAAGATACTCAGTTTGAAAGAAACACACTCCCACACTTGCAAAACTCTCAAATACAATAGAAACTCGCATCAGAAGCCTTACAGAAAGATACTCAAACGAGAAATGAAAAAATACACAATTGGAATAGTAAAGATACGCAAACGATGTAAAGATACACAATTGGAATAGTAAAGATACGCAAACGATGTAAAGATACTCAGTTTGAAAGAAACACACTCCCACACTTGCAAAACTCTCAAATTCAATAACAACTCGCATCAGAATCCTTACAGAAAGATACTCAAACGAGAAATGAAAAGATACACAATTGGAATAGTAAAGATACGCAAACGATGTAAAGATACACAATTGGAATAGTAAAGATACGCAAACGATGTAAAGATACTCAGTTTGAAAGAAACACACTCCCACACTTGCAAAACTCTCAAATACAATAGAAACTCGCATCAGAAGCCTTACAGAAAGATACTCAAACGAGAAATGAACAGAAACACAATTGGAATAGTAAAGATACGCAAACGATGTAAAGATACTCAGTTTGAAAGAAACACACTCCCACACTTGCAAAACTCTCAAATTCAATAGAAACTCGCATCAGAATCCTTACAGAAATATACTCAAATGAGAAATGAAAAGATACACAATTGGAATAGTAAAGATACGCAAACGATGTAAAGATACACAATTGGAATAGTAAAGATACGCAAACGATGTAAAGATACTCAGTTTGAAAGAAACACACTCCCACACTTGCAAAACTCTCAAATACAATAGAAACTCGCATCAGAAGCCTTACAGAAAGATACTCAAACAAGAAATGAAAAGATACACAATTGGAATAGTAAAGATACGCAAACGATGAAAAGATACTCAATTGGAATAGTAAAGATACGCAAACGATGTAAAGATACTCAGTTTGAAAGAAACACACTCCCACACTTGCAAAACTCTCAAATACAATAGAAACTCGCATCAGAAGCCTTACAGAAAGATACTCAAACGAGAAATGAAAAGAAACACAATTGGAATAGTAAAGATACGCAAACGATGTAAAGATACACAATTGGAATAGTAAAGATACGCAAACGATGTAAAGATACTCAGTTTGAAAGAAACACACTCCCACACTTGCAAAACTCTCAAATTCAATAGAAACTCGCTTCAGAAGCCTTACAGAAATATACCCAAACGAGAAATGAAAAGATACACAATTGGAATAGTAAAGATACGCAAACGATGTAAAGCTCCACAATTGGAATAGTAAAGATACGCAAACGATGTAAAGATACTCAGTTTGAAAGAAACACACTCCCACACTTGGAAAACTCTCAAATTCAATAGAAACTCGCATCAGAAAGCCTTACAGAAAGATACTCAAACGAGAAATGAAAAGATACACAATTGGAATAGTAAAGATACGCAAACGATGTAAAGATACACAATTGGAATAGTAAAGATACGCAAACGATGTAAAGATACTCAGTTTGAAAGAAACACACTCCCACACTTGCAAAACTCTCAAATACAATAGAAACTCGCATCAGAAGCCTTACAGAAAGATACTCAAACGAGAAATGAAAAAATACACAATTGGAATAGTAAAGATACGCAAACGATGTAAAGATACACAATTGGAATAGTAAAGATACGCAAACGATGTAAAGATACTCAGTTTGAAAGAAACACACTCCCACACTTGCAAAACTCTCAAATTCAATAACAACTCGCATCAGAATCCTTACAGAAAGATACTCAAACGAGAAATGAAAAGATACACAATTGGAATAGTAAAGATACGCAAACGATGTAAAGATACACAATTGGAATAGTAAAGATACGCAAACGATGTAAAGATACTCAGTTTGAAAGAAACACACTCCCACACTTGCAAAACTCTCAAATACAATAGAAACTCGCATCAGAAGCCTTACAGAAAGATACTCAAACGAGAAATGAACAGAAACACAATTGGAATAGTAAAGATACGCAAACGATGTAAAGATACTCAGTTTGAAAGAAACACACTCCCACACTTGCAAAACTCTCAAATTCAATAGAAACTCGCATCAGAATCCTTACAGAAATATACTCAAATGAGAAATGAAAAGATACACAATTGGAATAGTAAAGATACGCAAACGATGTAAAGATACACAATTGGAATAGTAAAGATACGCAAACGATGTAAAGATACTCAGTTTGAAAGAAACACACTCCCACACTTGCAAAACTCTCAAATACAATAGAAACTCGCATCAGAAGCCTTACAGAAAGATACTCAAACGAGAAATGAAAAGATACACAATTGGAATAGTAAAGATACGCAAACGATGAAAAGATACTCAATTGGAATAGTAAAGATACGCAAACGATGTAAAGATACTCAGTTTGAAAGAAACACACTCCCACACTTGCAAAACTCTCAAATACAATAGAAACTCGCATCAGAAGCCTTACAGAAAGATACTCAAACGAGAAATGAAAAGAAACACAATTGGAATAGTAAAGATACGCAAACGATGTAAAGATACACAATTGGAATAGTAAAGATACGCAAACGATGTAAAGATACTCAGTTTGAAAGAAACACACTCCCACACTTGCAAAACTCTCAAATTCAATAGAAACTCGCTTCAGAAGCCTTACAGAAATATACTCAAACGAGAAATGAAAAGATACACAATTGGAATAGTAAAGATACGCAAACGATGTAAAGCTCCACAATTGGAATAGTAAAGATACGCAAACGATGTAAAGATACTCAGTTTGAAAGAAACACACTCCCACACTTGGAAAACTCTCAAATTCAATAGAAACTCGCATCAGAAAGCCTTACAGAAAGATACTCAAACGAGAAATGAAAAGATACACAATTGGAATAGTAAAGATACGCAAACGATGTAAAGATACACAATTGGAATAGTAAAGATACGCAAACGATGTAAAGATACTCAGTTTGAAAGAAACACACTCCCACACTTGCAAAACTCTCAAATACAATAGAAACTCGCATCAGAAGCCTTACAGAAAGATACTCAAACGAGAAATGAAAAAATACACAATTGGAATAGTAAAGATACGCAAACGATGTAAAGATACACAATTGGAATAGTAAAGATACGCAAACGATGTAAAGATACTCAGTTTGAAAGAAACACACTCCCACACTTGCAAAACTCTCAAATTCAATAACAACTCGCATCAGAATCCTTACAGAAAGATACTCAAACGAGAAATGAAAAGATACACAATTGGAATAGTAAAGATACGCAAACGATGTAAAGATACACAATTGGAATAGTAAAGATACGCAAACGATGTAAAGATACTCAGTTTGAAAGAAACACACTCCCACACTTGCAAAACTCTCAAATACAATAGAAACTCGCATCAGAAGCCTTACAGAAAGATACTCAAACGAGAAATGAACAGAAACACAATTGGAATAGTAAAGATACGCAAACGATGTAAAGATACTCAGTTTGAAAGAAACACACTCCCACACTTGCAAAACTCTCAAATTCAATAGAAACTCGCATCAGAATCCTTACAGAAATATACTCAAATGAGAAATGAAAAGATACACAATTGGAATAGTAAAGATACGCAAACGATGTAAAGATACACAATTGGAATAGTAAAGATACGCAAACGATGTAAAGATACTCAGTTTGAAAGAAACACACTCCCACACTTGCAAAACTCTCAAATACAATAGAAACTCGCATCAGAAGCCTTACAGAAAGATACTCAAACGAGAAATGAAAAGATACACAATTGGAATAGTAAAGATACGCAAACGATGAAAAGATACTCAATTGGAATAGTAAAGATACGCAAACGATGTAAAGATACTCAGTTTGAAAGAAACACACTCCCACACTTGCAAAACTCTCAAATACAATAGAAACTCGCATCAGAAGCCTTACAGAAAGATACTCAAACGAGAAATGAAAAGAAACACAATTGGAATAGTAAAGATACGCAAACGATGTAAAGATACACAATTGGAATAGTAAAGATACGCAAACGATGTAAAGATACTCAGTTTGAAAGAAACACACTCCCACACTTGCAAAACTCTCAAATTCAATAGAAACTCGCTTCAGAAGCCTTACAGAAAGATACTCAAACGAGAAATGAAAAGATACACAATTGGAATAGTAAAGATACGCAAACGATGTAAAGCTCCACAATTGGAATAGTAAAGATACGCAAACGATGTAAAGATACTCAGTTTGAAAGAAACACACTCCCACACTTGGAAAACTCTCAAATTCAATAGAAACTCGCATCAGAAAGCCTTACAGAAAGATACTCAAACGATAAATGAAAAGATACACAATTGGAATAGTAAAGATACGCAAACGATGTAAAGATACACAATTGGAATAGTAAAGATACGCAAACGATGTAAAGATACTCAGTTTGAAAGAAACACACTCCCACACTTGCAAAACTCTCAAATACAATAGAAACTCGCATCAGAAGCCTTACAGAAAGATACTCAAACGAGAAATGAAAAAATACACAATTGGAATAGTAAAGATACGCAAACGATGTAAAGATACACAATTGGAATAGTAAAGATACGCAAACGATGTAAAGATACTCAGTTTGAAAGAAACACACTCCCACACTTGCAAAACTCTCAAATTCAATAACAACTCGCATCAGAATCCTTACAGAAAGATACTCAAACGAGAAATGAAAAGATACACAATTGGAATAGTAAAGATACGCAAACGATGTAAAGATACACAATTGGAATAGTAAAGATACGCAAACGATGTAAAGATACTCAGTTTGAAAGAAACACACTCCCACACTTGCAAAACTCTCAAATACAATAGAAACTCGCATCAGAAGCCTTACAGAAAGATACTCAAACGAGAAATGAACAGAAACACAATTGGAATAGTAAAGATACGCAAACGATGTAAAGATACTCAGTTTGAAAGAAACACACTCCCACACTTGCAAAACTCTCAAATTCAATAGAAACTCGCATCAGAATCCTTACAGAAATATACTCAAATGAGAAATGAAAAGATACACAATTGGAATAGTAAAGATACGCAAACGATGTAAAGATACACAATTGGAATAGTAAAGATACGCAAACGATGTAAAGATACTCAGTTTGAAAGAAACACACTCCCACACTTGCAAAACTCTCAAATTCAATAGAAACTCGCATCAGAATCCTTACAGAAAGATACTCAAACGAGAAATGAAAAGATACACAATTGGAATAGTAAAGATACGCAAACGATGTAAAGATATACAATTGGAATAGTAAAGATACGCAAACGATGTAAAGATACTCAGGTTGAAAGAAACACAGTCCCACACTTGCAAAACTCTCAAATACAATAGAAACTCGCATCAGAAGCCTTACAGAAAGATACTCAAACGAGAAATGAAAAAATACACAATTGGAATAGTAAAGATACGCAAACGATGTAAAGATACACAATTGGAATAGTAAAGATACGCAAACGATGTAAAGATACTCAGTTTGAAAGAAACACACTCCCACACTTGCAAAACTCTCAAATTCAATAGAAACTCGCATCAGAATCCTTACAGAAAGATACTCAAACGAGAAATGAAAAGATACACAATTGGAATAGTAAAGATACGCAAACGATGTAAAGATACACAATTGGAATAGTAAAGATACGCAAACGATGTAAAGATACTCAGTTTGAAAGAAACACACTCCCACACTTGCAAAACTCTCAAATACAATAGAAACTCGCATCAGAAGCCTTACAGAAAGATACTCAAACGAGAAATGAAAAAATACACAATTGGAATAGTAAAGATACGCAAACGATGTAAAGATACACAATTGGAATAGTAAAGATACGCAAACGATGTAAAGATACTCAGTTGGAAAGAAACACACTCCCACACTTGCAAAACTCTCAAATACAATAGAAACTCGCATCAGAAGCCTTACAGAAAGATACTCAAACGAGAAATGAAAAAATACACAATTGGAATAGTAAAGATACGCAAACGATGTAAAGATACACAATTGGAATAGTAAAGATACGCAAACGATGTAAAGATACTCAGTTTGAAAGAAACACACTCCCACACTTGCAAAACTCTCAAATTCAATAAAAACTCGCATCAGAATCCTTACAGAAAGATACTCAAACGAGAAATGAAAAGATACACAATTGGAATAGTAAAGATACGCAAACGATGTAAAGATACACAATTGGAATAGTAAAGATACGCAAACGATGTAAAGATACTCAGTTTGAAAGAAACACACTCCCACACTTGCAAAACTCTCAAATACAATAGAAACTCGCATCAGAAGCCTTACAGAAAGATACTCAAACGAGAAATGAAAAAATACACAATTGGAATAGTAAAGATACGCAAACGATGTAAAGATACACAATTGGAATAGTAAAGATACGCAAACGATGTAAAGATACTCAGTTGGAAAGAAACACACTCCCACACTTGCAAAACTCTCAAATTGAATAGAAACTCGCTTCAGAAGCCTTACAGAAATATACTCAAACGAGAAATGAAAAGATACACAATTGGAATAGTAAAGATACGCAAACGATGTAAAGATACACAATTGGAATAGTAAAGATACGCAAACGATGTAAAGATACTCAGTTTGAAAGAAACACACTCCCACACTTGGAAAACTCTCAAATTCAATAGAAACTCGCATCAGAAAGCCTTACAGAAAGATACTCAAACGAGAAATGAAAAGATACACAATTGGAATAGTAAAGATACGCAAACGATGTAAAGATACACAATTGGAATAGTAAAGATACGCAAACGATGAAAAGATACTCAGTTTGAAAGAAACACACTCCCACACTTGCAAAACTCTCAAATACAATAGAAACTCGCATCAGAAGCCTTACAGAAAGATACTCAAACGAGAAATGAACAGAAACACAATTGGAATAGTAAAGATACGCAAACGATGTAAAGATACTCAGTTTGAAAGAAACACACTCCCACACTTGCAAAACTCTCAAATTCAATAGAAACTCGCATCAGAATCCTTACAGAAAGATACTCAAACGAGAAATGAAAAGATACACAATTAGAATAGAAAAGATACGCAAACGATGTAAAGATACACAATTGGAATAGTAAAGATACGCAAACGATGTAAAGATACTCAGTTTGAAAGAAACACACTCCCACACTTGCAAAACTCTCAAATTCAATAGAAACTCGCATCAGAATCCTTACAGAAAGATACTCAAACGAGAAATGAAAAGATACACAATTGGAATAGTAAAGATACGCAAACGATGTAAAGATACACAATTGGAATAGTAAAGATACGCAAACGATGTAAAGATACTCAGTTTGAAAGAAACACACTCCCACACTTGCAAAACTCTCAAATTCAATAGAAACTCGCATCAGAATCCTTACAGAAAGATACTCAAACGAGAAATGAAAAGATACACAATTGGAATAGTAAAGATACGCAAACGATGTAAAGATACACAATTGGAATAGTAAAAATACGCAAACGATGTAAAGATACTCAGTTTGAAAGAAACACACTCCCACACTTGCAAAACTCTCAAATACAATAGAAACTCGCATAAGAAGCCTTACAGAAAGATACTCAAACGAGAAATGAAAAGAAACACAATTGGAATAGTAAAGATACGCAAACGATGTAAAGATACTCAGTTTGAAAGAAACACACTCCCACACTTGCAAAACTCTCAAATACAATAGAAACTCGCATCAGAAGCCTTACAGAAAGATACTCAAACGAGAAATGAAAAAATACACAATTGGAATAGTAAAGATACGCAAGAGATGTAAAGATACTCAGTTTGAAAGAAACACACTCCCACACTTGCAAAACTCTCAAATACAATAGAAACTCGCATCAGAAGCCTTACAGAAAGATACTCAAACGAGAAATGAAAAAATACACAATTGGAATAGTAAAGATACGCAAACGATGTAAAGATACACAATTGGAATAGTAAAGATACGCAAACGATGTAAAGATACTCAGTTTGAAAGAAACACACTCCCACACTTGCAAAACTCTCAAATACAATAGAAACTCGCATCATAAGCCTTACAGAAAGATACTCAAACGAGAAATGAAAAGAAACACAATTGGAATAGTAAAGATACGCAAACGATGTAAAGATACTCAGTTTGAAAGAAACACACTCCCACACTTGCAAAACTCTCAAATTCAATAGAAACTCGCATCAGAATCCTTACAGAAATATACTCAAATGAGAAATGAAAAGATACACAATTGGAATAGTAAAGATACGCAAACGATGTAAAGATACACAATTGGAATATTAAAGATACGCAAACGATGTAAAGATACTCAGTTTGAAAGAAACACACTCCCACACTTGCAAAACTCTCAAATTCAATAGAAACTCGCATCAGAATCCTTAAAGAAAGATACTCAAACGAGAAATGAAAAGATACACAATTGGAATAGTAAAGATACGCAAACGATGTAAAGATACACAATTGGAATAGTAAAGATACGTAAACGATGTAAAGATACTCAGGTTGAAAGAAACACACTCCCACACTTGCAAAACTCTCAAATACAATAGAAACTCGCATCAGAAGCCTTACAGAAAGATACTCAAACGAGAAATGAAAAAATACACAATTGGAATAGTAAAGATACGCAAACGAGAAATGAAAAGATACACAATTGGAATAGTAAAGATACGCAAACGATGTAAAGATACTCAGTTTGAAAGAAACACACTCCCAAACTTGCAAAACTCTCAAATTCAATAGAAACTCGCATCAGAATCCTTACAGAAAGATACTCAAACGAGAAATGAAAAGATACACAATTGGAATAGTAAAGATACGCAAACGATGTAAAGATACACAATTGGAATAGTAAAGATACGCAAACGATGTAAAGATACTCAGTTTGAAAGAAACACACTCCCACACTTGCAAAACTCTCAAATACAATAGAAACTCGCATCAGAAGCCTTACAGAAAGATACTCAAACGAGAAATGAAAAAATACACAATTGGAATAGTAAAGATACGCAAGAGATGTAAAGATACTCAGTTTGAAAGAAACACACTCCCACACTTGCAAAACTCTCAAATACAATAGAAACTCGCATCAGAAGCCTTACAGAAAGATACTCAAACGAGAAATGAAAAAATACACAATTGAAATAGTAAAGATACGCAAACGATGTAAAGATACACAATTGGAATAGTAAAGATACCAAACGATGAAAAGATACTCAGTTTGAAAGAAACACACTCCCACACTTGCAAAACTCTCAAATACAATAGAAACTCGCATCAGAATCCTTACAGAAAGATACTCAAACGAGAAATGAAAAGATACACAATTGGAATAGTAAAGATACGCAAACGATGTAAAGATACACAATTGGAATAGTAAAAATACGCAAACGATGTAAAGATACTCAGTTTGAAAGAAACACACTCCCACACTTGCAAAACTCTCAAATACAATAGAAACTCGCATCAGAAGCCTTACAGAAAGATACTCAAACGAGAAATGAAAAGAAACACAATTGGAATAGTAAAGATACGCAAACGATGTAAAGATACTCAGTTTGAAAGAAACACACTCCCACACTTGCAAAACTCTCAAATTCAATAGAAACTCGCATCAGAATCCTTACAGAAATATACTCAAATGAGAAATGAAAAGATACACAATTGGAATAGTAAAGATACGCAAACGATGTAAAGATACACAATTGGAATAGTAAAGATACGCAAACGATGTAAAGATACTCAGTTTGAAAGAAACACACTCCCACACTTGCAAAACTCTCAAATTCAATAGAAACTCGCATCAGAATCCTTAAAGAAAGATACTCAAACGAGAAATGAAAAGATACACAATTGGAATAGTAAAGATACGCAAACGATGAAAAGATACTCAATTGGAATAGTAAAGATACGCAAACGATGTAAAGATACTCAGTTTGAAAGAAACACACTCCCACACTTGCAAAACTCTCAAATACAATAGAAACTCGCATCAGAAGCCTTACAGAAAGATACTGATAGGAGCACTTTGTGCTACGTTCTTAATATGTTTCTACCTCCAATTGTACTTTGCTTAACCCTTATTGTTGTAATATCGAGTCATTGAGTCACAATAGGAGTCTTGGATGGTTATGGATGTGTTTTTGTGCTTACACGAGTTAAAAACGAAGAATTGGTCTAGAGTCCTAGTTTGAGTAGGAATCCTTATAGGACTAGGAAACCTAGTTGAATTAGGAGTCTTCATCTTTCGACGTTTTGGTCGCATTGGCGATATCTTGAGAGTCATGTTTGCATTAGGAATCCTTGTTAGACTAGGAAACGTACCATTTTGGAAAGTCCTACTTGAACTCAAACTCTTATTACGAAACTTTCCTAAATGAACTTCCTTGTTCTAGTAACTTTCTTATTCTAGTAAGTTTCCTTTTTTTGCAAATTAGAAACTTTCCTAATCTAGTTGAGCTCATCTATTTCATATGTCTTTTTAAGACAACTATTGTCTAGATTAAGACATGAATTTCGAATGAATTATCTTTTACTTATGTTATTCTTTTCTTATTTTCAGATTTGAAGAGATAATTCAAGGAGGGAATTAAGGAGGCCGTGTACTACATGGAGAAGGAGTCCTATGCCGAGCTACCATTCAGGTTTTAAAGGGAGATTAATTTCAGAATTTTGGAGATAATATCTAGAGAAAAAGAAGGAGTTTCAGTCGTGCTATCCTTCCATTCAATCAAAGAGAGCCGTGCCCTATCTATTCAGCTTGTGAAGGAAGCTTTTCCGTGCCTATCATTCAGCAAAATACAAGGAGAGTCCAGCCCATGTAACCCTAGAGAAATAAGGAGATAAAGACTGAATTTTCGCAGGAACAAGGGCAGCCATTCGATGCATTCATTGAGGAGAGATCACAGCCATGTATTGATGGACCAAGCAGCCCAAAACCGAGCAGCCTCTCCTCCCTTGGTTCCTCTATATATAGCTCGGCCTCCCTTCATAAAAGGGATCTCCATTCTCCCACAAACACAGCCGAATTGCTGCCCAAATACATCCAGAAAATTCAAGCCACAAAACCTTCATCCATCATCACCAAACCGTGCTCATCTTCCTCCTCTCCCAAATCGAATCCATTCTTGCCGAATCCTAGAAGGTTTCTAAAGTGTGATTCATCCATGGCTTGTAATGTTTCTTTTGGTTTTCTGCAATTTTCGATTTCATTGTATGAATTCTTGGATGTGATTTTCGGTTTTATATATGAAGAACATAAATTCAGACTTCTTTGGTTTTATGTTTTGATTGTATGAATTCATGAGATTTGTATGTTTGCTGTGTATAATGACATAGGGGCAGTAGGTTTCGAAATAATTTTAGGTTTTATTTCAATTAGTTCCTTGAACTTGTACATCTAAATCAATGCTTGAGGAAGCCAAGGCCATGGTTCTCCTAGGGTTGCGATTTAATTCACCAAAGTGTTCTTCGATTGAATATGCGCTTCGTGTTTCAATTATGGATACTTATATAGGGCTGTGATAGTTCTAGGAATTTGCATGTTTAATCAAGATGAGTGACGCCATGCTTGTGTAACATGTCTCCAACTCGACTTAATGTGCTTATGTGCTACTTTGTTGTTTAACTAGACGCTTCGTTATGTTGAACTCTCTTTAGCATATGTTTAGGATTGAACGCTTCGTTGAGATAAATAAGAAGTCTTAACGATTAGATGAACCGCTTCGGACTCTAATTAGAATTGGAATTGAAATGGACTTAGAAAGAATCGAAATAATTTGCTGCCTATATGTTGTTCTATGCGTGTCATACATGTTTCTTGAGTTGAATTCGTGTTTTGGTTATGTGATAAATGGTTGATCAATTGTATATAAGTAATTTAGGATTTATTTTAAGTTGTAGTTTTAGAATCCAAATCAAATCCCCTAATAACATGATAAGTGTTGAGGCCCTTTTGATTCCCCGGACTGAACGATCCCTGCTTATTCTATACTAACGATGATGTTTTTCAGGGTATTTTATAGACGTTCTAACCGAACGCTCTATCAGATACTCAAACGAGAAATGAAAAGAAACACAATTGGAATAGTAAAGATACGCAAACGATGTAAAGATACACAATTGGAATAGTAAAGATACGCAAACGATGTAAAGATACTCAGTTTGAAAGAAACACACTCCCACACTTGCAAAACTCTCAAATTCAATAGAAAATCGCTTCAGAAACCTTACAGAAATATACTCAAACGAGAAATGAAAAGATACACAATTGGAATAGTAAAGATACGCAAACGATGTAAAGCTCCACAATTGGAATAGTAAAGATACGCAAACGATGTAAAGATACTCAGTTTGAAAGAAACACACTCCCACACTTGGAAAACTCTCAAATTCAATAGAAACTCGCATCAGAAAGCCTTACAGAAAGATACTCAAACGAGAAATGAAAAGATACACAATTGGAATAGTAAAGATACGCAAACGATGTAAAGATACACAATTGGAATAGTAAAGATACGCAAACGATGTAAAGATACTCAGTTTGAAAGAAACACACTCCCACACTTGCAAAACTCTCAAATACAATAGAAACTCGCATCAGAAGCCTTACAGAAAGATACTCAAACGAGAAATGAAAAAATACACAATTGGAATAGTAAAGATACGCAAACGATGTAAAGATACACAATTGGAATAGTAAAGATACGCAAACGATGTAAAGATACTCAGTTTGAAAGAAACACACTCCCACACTTGCAAAACTCTCAAATTCAATAACAACTCGCATCAGAATCCTTACAGAAAGATACTCAAACGAGAAATGAAAAGATACACAATTGGAATAGTAAAGATACGCAAACGATGTAAAGATACACAATTGGAATAGTAAAAATACGCAAACGATGTAAAGATACTCAGTTTGAAAGAAACACACTCCCACACTTGCAAAACTCTCAAATACAATAGAAACTCGCATCAGAAGCCTTACAGAAAGATACTCAAACGAGAAATGAAAAGAAACACAATTGGAATAGTAAAGATACGCAAACAATGTAAAGATACTCAGTTTGAAAGAAACACACTCCCACACTTGCAAAACTCTCAAATACAATAGAAACTCGCATCAGAAGCCTTACAGAAAGATACTCAAACGAGAAATGAAAAAATACACAATTGGAATAGTAAAGATACGCAAACGATGTAAAGATACACAATTGGAATAGTAAAGATACGCAAACGATATAAAGATACTCAGTTTGAAAGAAACACACTCCCACACTTGCAAAACTCTCAAATTCAATAGAAACTCGCATCAGAATCCTTACAGAAAGATACTCAAACGAGAAATGAAAAGATACACAATTGGAATAGTAAAGATACGCAAACGATGTAAAGATACACAATTGGAATAGTAAAGATACGCAAACGATGTAAAGATACTCAGTTTGAAAGAAACACACTCCCACACTTGCAAAACTCTCAAATACAATAGAAACTCGCATCAGAAGCCTTACAGAAAGATACTCAAACGAGTAATGAAAAAATACACAATTGGAATAGTAAAGATACGCAAACGATGTAAAGATACTCAGTTTGAAAGAAACACACTCCCACACTTGCAAAACTCTCAAATTCAATAGAAACTCGCATCAGAATCCTTACAGAAATATACTCAAATGAGAAATGAAAAGATACACAATTGGAATAGTAAAGATACGCAAACGATGTAAAGATACACAATTGGAATAGTAAAGATACGCAAACGATGTAAAGATACTCAGTTTGAAAGAAACACACTCCCACACTTGCAAAACTCTCAAATTCAATAGAAACTCGCATCAGAATCCTTACAGAAAGATACTCAAACGAGAAATGAAAAGATACACAATTGGAATAATAAAGATACGCAAACGATGTAAAGATACACAATTGGAATAGTAAAAATACGCAAACGATGTAAAGATACTCAGTTTGAAAGAAACACACTCCCACACTTGCAAAACTCTCAAATACAATATAAACTCGCATCAGAAGCCTTACAGAAAGATACTCAAACGAGAAATGAAAAGAAACACAATTGGAATAGTAAAGATACGCAAACGATGTAAAGATACTCAGTTTGAAAGAAACACACTCCCACACTTGCAAAACTCTCAAATTCAATAGAAACTCGCATCAGAATCCTTACAGAAAGATACTCAAACGAGAAATGAAAAGATACACAATTGGAATAGTAAAGATACGCAAACGATGTAAAGATACACAATTGGAATAGTAAAGATACGCAAACGATGTAAAGATACTCAGTTTGAAAGAAACACACTCCCACACTTGCAAAACTCTCAAATACAATAGAAACTCGCATCAGAAGCCTTACAGAAAGATACTCAAACGAGAAATGAAAAAATACACAATTGAAATAGTAAAGATACGCAAACGATGTAAAGATACACAATTGGAATAGTAAAGATACGCAAACGATGTAAAGATACTCAGTTTGAAAGAAACACACTCCCACACTTGCAAAACTCTCAAATACAATAGAAACTCGCATCAGAAGCCTTACAGAAAGATACTCAAACGAGAAATGAACAGAAACACAATTGGAATAGTAAAGATACGCAAACGATGTAAAGATACTCAGTTTGAAAGAAACACACTCCCACACTTGCAAAACTCTCAAATACAATAGAAACTCGCATCAGAAGCCTTACAGAAAGATACTCAAACGAGAAATGAAAAGATACACAATTGGAATAGTAAAGATACGCAAACGATGTAAAGATACTCAGTTTGAAAGAAACACACTCCCACACTTGGAAAACTCTCAAATTCAATAGAAACTCGCATCAGAAAGCCTTACAGAAAGATACTCAAACGAGAAATGGAAAGATACACAATTGGAATAGTAAAGATACGCAAACGATGTAAAGATACACAATTGGAATAGTAAAGATACGCAAACGATGTAAAGATACTCAGTTTGAAAGAAACACACTCCCACACTTGCAAAACTCTCAAATACAATAGAAACTCGCATCAGAAGCCTTACAGAAAGATACTCAAACGAGAAATGAAAAGATACACAATTCGAATAGTAAAGATACGCAAACGAGAAATGAAAAGATACACAATTCGAATAGTAAAGATACGCAAACGATGTAAAGACACACAATTGGAATAGTAAAGATACGCAAACGATGTAAAGATACACAATTGGAATAGTAAAGATACGCAAACGATGTAAAGATACTCAGTTTGAAAGAAACACACTCCCACACTTGCAAAACTCTCAAATACAATAGAAACTCGCATCAGAAGCCTTACAGAAAGATACACAAACGAGAAATGAAAAGATACACAATTGGAATAGTAAAGATACGCAAACGATGTAAAGATACACAATTGGAATAGTAAAGATACGCAAACGATGTAAAGATACTCAGTTTGAAAGAAACACACTCCCACACTTGCAAAATTCTCAAATTCAATAGAAACTCGCATCAAAATCCTTACAGAAAGATACTTAAACGAGAAATGAAAAGATACACAATTGGAATAGTAAAGATACGCAAACGATGTAAAGATGCACAATTGGAATAGTAAAGATACGCAAACGATGTAAAGATACTCAGTTTGAAAGAAACACACTCTCACACTTGGAAAACACTCAAATACAATAGAAACTCGCATCAGAAAGCCTTAGAGAAAGATACTCAAACGAGAAATGAAAAGATACACAATTGGAATAGTAAAGATACGCAAACGATGTAAAGATACACAATTTGAATAGTAAAGATACGCAAACGATGTAAAGATACTCAGTTTGAAAGAAACACACTCCCACACTTGCAAAACTCTCAAATTCAATAGAAACTCGCTTCAGAAGCCTTACAGAAATATACTCAAACGAGAAATGAAAAGATACACAATTGGAATAGTAAAGCTACGCAAACGATGTAAAGCTCCACAATTGGAATAGTAAAGATACGCAAACGATGTAAAGACACACAATTGGAATAGTAAAGATACGCAAACGATGTAAAGATACTCAGTTTGAAAGAAACACACTCCCACACTTGCAAAACTCTCAAATACAATAGAAACTCGCATCAGAAGCCTTACAGAAAGATACTCAAACGAGAAATGAACAGAAACACAATTGGAATAGTAAAGATACGCAAACGATGTAAAGATACTCAGTTTGAAAGAAACACACTCCCACACTTGCAAAACTCTCAAATACAATAGAAACTCGCATCAGAAGCCTTACAGAAAGATACTCAAACGAGAAATGAAAAGATACACAATTGGAATAGTAAAGATACGCAAACGATGTAAAGATACTCAGTTTGAAAGAAACACACTCCCACACTTGGAAAACTCTCAAATTCAATAGAAACTCGCATCAGAAAGCCTTACAGAAAGATACTCAAACGAGAAATGGAAAGATACACAATTGGAATAGTAAAGATACGCAAACGATGTAAAGATACACAATTGGAATAGTAAAGATACGCAAACGATGTAAAGATACTCAGTTTGAAAGAAACACACTCCCACACTTGCAAAACTCTCAAATACAATAGAAACTCGCATCAGAAGCCTTACAGAAAGATACTCAAACGAGAAATGAAAAGATACACAATTCGAATAGTAAAGATACGCAAACGAGAAATGAAAAGATACACAATTCGAATAGTAAAGATACGCAAACGATGTAAAGACACACAATTGGAATAGTAAAGATACGCAAACGATGTAAAGATACACAATTGGAATAGTAAAGATACGCAAACGATGTAAAGATACTCAGTTTGAAAGAAACACACTCCCACACTTGCAAAACTCTCAAATACAATAGAAACTCGCATCAGAAGCCTTACAGAAAGATACACAAACGAGAAATGAAAAGATACACAATTGGAATAGTAAAGATACGCAAACGATGTAAAGATACACAATTGGAATAGTAAAGATACGCAAACGATGTAAAGATACTCAGTTTGAAAGAAACACACTCCCACACTTGCAAAATTCTCAAATTCAATAGAAACTCGCATCAAAATCCTTACAGAAAGATACTTAAACGAGAAATGAAAAGATACACAATTGGAATAGTAAAGATACGCAAACGATGTAAAGATGCACAATTGGAATAGTAAAGATACGCAAACGATGTAAAGATACTCAGTTTGAAAGAAACACACTCTCACACTTGGAAAACACTCAAATACAATAGAAACTCGCATCAGAAAGCCTTAGAGAAAGATACTCAAACGAGAAATGAAAAGATACACAATTGGAATAGTCAAGATACGCAAACGATGTAAAGATACACAATTTGAATAGTAAAGATACGCAAACGATGTAAAGATACTCAGTTTGAAAGAAACACACTCCCACACTTGCAAAACTCTCAAATTCAATAGAAACTCGCTTCAGAAGCCTTACAGAAATATACTCAAACGAGAAATGAAAAGATACACAATTGGAATAGTAAAGCTACGCAAACGATGTAAAGCTCCACAATTGGAATAGTAAAGATACGCAAACGATGTAAAGATACTCAGTTTGAAAGAAACACACTCCCACACTTGGAAAACTCTCAAATTCAATAGAAACTCGCATCAGAAAGCCTTACAGAAAGATACTCAAACGAGAAATGAAAAGATACACAATTGGAATAGTAAAGATACGCAAACGATGTAAAGATACGCAAACGATGTAAAGATACACAATTGGAATAGTAAAGATACGCAAACGATGTAAAGATACTCAGTTTGAAAGAAACACACTCCCACACTTGCAAAACTCTCAAATACAATAGAAACTTGCATCAGAAGCCTTACAGAAAGATACTCAAACGAGAAATGAAAAGATACACAATTCGAATAGTAAAGATACGCAAACGATGTAAAGATGCACAATTGGAATAGTAAAGATACGCAAACGATGTAAAGATACTCAGTTTGAAAGAAACACACTCCCACACTTGGAAAACTCTCAAATACAATAGAAACTCGCATCAGAAAGCCTTAGAGAAAGATACTCAAACGAGAAATGAAAAGATACACAATTGGAATAGTAAAGATACGCAAACGATGTAAAGATACACAATTGGAATAGTAAAGATACGCAAACGATGTAAAGATACTCAGTTTGAAAGAAACACACTCCCACACTTGCAAAACTCTCAAATTCAATAGAAACTCGCTTCAGAAGCCTTACAGAAATATACTCAAACGAGAAATGAAAAGATACACAATTGGAATAGTAAAGATACGCAAACGATGTAAAGCTCCACAATTGGAATAGTAAAGATACGCAAACGATGTAAAGATACTCAGTTTGAAAGAAACACACTCCCACACTTGGAAAACTCTCAAATTCAATAGAAACTCGCATCAGAAAGCCTTACAGAAAGATACTCAAACGAGAAATGAAAAGATACACAATTGGGATAGTAAAGATACGCAAACGATGTAAAGATAAACAATTGGAATAGTAAAGATACGCAAACGATGTAAAGATACTCAGTTTGAAAGAAACACACTCCCACACTTGGAAAACTCTGAAATTCAATAGAAACTCGCATCAGAAAGCCTTACAGAAAGATACTCAAACGAGAAATGAAAAGATACACAATTGGAATAGTAAAGATACGCAAACGATGTAAAGATACACAATTGGAATAGTAAAGATACGCAAACGATGTAAAGATACACAATGGGAATAGTAAAGATACGCAAACGATGTAAAGATACTCAGTTTGAAAGAAACACACTCCCACACTTGCAAAACTCTCAAGTACAATAGAAACTCGCATCAGAAGCCTTACAGAAAGATCCTCAAACGAGAAATGAAAAGATACACAATTGGAATAGTAAAGATACGCAAACGATGTAAAGATACAAAATTGGAATAGTAAAGATACGCAAACGATGTAAAGATACTCAGTTTGAAAGAAACACACTCCCACACTTGCAACACTCTCAAATACAATAGAAACTCGCTTCAGAAGCCTTACAGAAATATACTCAAACGAGAAATGAAAAGATACACAATTGGAATAGTAAAGCTACGCAAACGATGT
The DNA here is from genome assembly GCF_933775445.1 of Argentina anserina. NCBI lineage: Eukaryota > Viridiplantae > Streptophyta > Magnoliopsida > Rosales > Rosaceae > Argentina > Argentina anserina. The sequence continues at coordinate 251,370 of NW_026089507.1, read as the reverse complement.
AAAACTCCACAATTGGAATAGTAAAGATACGCAAACGATGTAAAGATACTCAGTTTGAAAGAAACACACTCCCACACTTGGAAAACTCTCAAATTCAATAGAAACTCGCATCAGAAAGCCTTACAGAAAGATACTGATAGAGCGTTTTGTTAGAACGTCTATAAAATACCCTGTAAAACATCATCGTTAGTATAGAATAAGCAGGGATCGTTCAGTCCGGGGAATCAAAAGGGCCTCAACACTTATCATGTTATTGGGGGATTTGAGTTGGATTCTAAAACTACTACTTAAAATAAATCCTAAATTACTTATATACAATTGATCAACCATTCATCACATAACCAAAACACGAATTCTACTCAAGAAACATGTATGACATGCATAGAACAACATATAGGCAGCAAGTATTTTCGATTCTTCTTAAGTCCATTTCAATTCCAATTCTAATTAGAGTCCGAAGCGGTTCATCTAATCGTTAAGACCTCTTATTTATCTAGAATCAACGAAGCGTTCAATCCTAAACATATGCTAAAAAGAGTTCAACATAACGAAGCGTACTAGTTAAACACAAAGTAGCACATAAGCACATTAAGTCGAATTGGAGACATGTAAGCAAGCATGGCGTCACTCATCTTGATTAAGCATGCAAATTCCTAGAACTATCACAGCCCTATATAAGTATCCATAATTGAAACACGAAGCGCATATTCAATCGAAGAACACTTTGGTGAATTAAATCGCAACCCTAGGAGAACCATGGCCTTGGCTTCCTCAAGCATTGATTTAGATGTATAAGTTCAAGGAACTAATTGAAATAAAACCTAAAATTATTTCGAAACCTACTGCCCCTATATCATTATACACAGCAAACATACAAATCTCATGAATTCATACAATCAAAACATAAAACCAAAGAAGTCTGAATTTATGTTCTTCATATATAAAACCGAAAATCACATCCAAGAATTCATACAATGAAATCGAAAATTTCAGAAAACCAAAAGAAAAATTACAAGCCATGGATGAATCACACTTTAGAAACCTTCTAGGATTCGGCAAGAATGGATTCGGATTTGGAAGAGGAGGAAGATGAGCACGGTTTGGTGATGATGGATGAAGGTTTTGTGGCTTGAATTTTCTGGTTGTGTTTGGGCAGCAATTCGGCTAGCTTTGTGAGAGAATGGAGATCCATTTTATGAAGGGAGGCCGAGCTATATATAGAGGAACCAAGGGAGGAGAGGCTGCTCGGTTTTGGGCTGCTTGGTCCATCAATACATGGCTGTGATCTCTCCTCAATGAATGCATCGAATGGCTGCCCTTGTTCCTGCGAAAATTCAGTCTTTATCTCCTTATTTCTCTAGGGTTACATGGGCTGGACTCTCCTTGTATTTTGCTGAATGATAGGCACGGAAAAGCTTCCTTCACAAGCTGAATAGATAGGGCACGGCTCTCTTTGATTGAATGGAAGGATAGCACGACTGAAACTCCTTCTTTTTCTCTAGATATTATCTCCAAAATTCTGAAATTAATCTCCCTTTAAAACCTGAATGGTAGCTCGGCATAGGACTCCTTCTCCATGTAGTACACGGCCTCCTTAATTCCCTCCTTGAATTATCTCTTCAAATCTGAAAATAAGAAAAGAATAACATAAGTAAAAGATAATTCATTCGAAATTCATGTCTTAATCTAGACAATAGTTGTCTTAAAAAGACATATGAAATAGATGAGCTCAACTAGATTAGGAAAGTTTCTAATTTGCAAAAAGGAAACTTACTAGAATAAGAAAGTTACTAGAACAAGGAAGTTCATTTAGGAAAGTTTCGTAATAAGAGTTTGAGTTCAAGTAGGACTTTCCAAAATGGTACGTTTCCTAGTCTAACAAGGATTCCTAATGCAAACATGACTCTCAAGATATCGCCAATGCGACCAAAACGTCGAAAGATGAAGACTCCTAATTCAACTAGGTTTCCTAGTCCTATAAGGATTCCTACTCAAACTAGGACTCTAGACCAATTCTTCGTTTTTAACTCGTGTAAGCACAAAAACACATCCATAACCATCCAAGACTCCTATTGTGACTCAATGACTCGATATTACAACAATAAGGGTTAAGCAAAGTACAATTGGAGGTAGAAACATATTAAGAACGTAGCACAAAGTGCTCCTATCAACTACCCCACACTTGGCTTTTGCTAGTCCCTTAGCAAAACAAAACAAAACTACACAAAACTCTATTGCCCCTAAATGATTGTCTCAGAATCTCAAAACACATAGCTTTCAAGTTTAAGCATTTGAATGTAAGCACATAAATTCCAAGTTTCATAAACATGTTTCATAGTATGAATAAGTAAGAAATGAGACAATAGGCACATAACATGTTTAGTCAATCCAATCCTCCTCACAAGGCATACTCTCTTCTTTTCACTCAGATTCATGGTTATGATTCACACACAAGTATATGCAAGAGAACGGATAATAAAGCATCAAATAGCCTGCATATTTCATCAAATGAAAGCACTTTGTGAATAACAAAAGGAAAACCTCATTTAACAACTAAGTGCACAAATGGACCAAAACCATATGCTCAACTCTTGTGATCGTCTCCACAAACCAAGATTTGCTCATTTTAAGAATCATTAGGATCATTTGATAAGGGTGAATGGTTAGGCTTAGCTAAAGGCATGGAATATCAAGGAATCACAAAGGTAATCCTATAGACTTAGCAGAGTAAACACCATCCTTATGACACCACACACCATCAATGGCCAAATATAACAAGTTGGGCCCAAACATCATTTTAACCACAAAGTGAACATGGACAAAGGTCAAATAAACTTTTTTAGACCTTCAATTCAACTCAACTCCAAATCACAAATGGAAGACAACATCTTTTCTTTCCTTTTCATGTATTGCCGATCTCATCATTTTTTCATTCATCATCATTTTTTTCCTTTTCTTTTTTCGGCATTTGCTTAAAAGCTTGTTCATATTTTCTTTTCTCATGTCTTCCACCCCACACTTATTTCATGCATCATCACAACATCATCTCAAAAATAGTTCTGCCAAGTCTATAGGACAAGGTAGAGATAACTATACTAAGCATGGAGATAATATAGGTGATGAAGAAAAGGCTCAATGTAGGCTCAAATGGGGTTCAACTAAGGGGTCCCAAACAGGGCACATATAGGGATACATGGCTGTTTGGCTAAAGTGGTGGTAATCCTAGAAATGATCCATAAATCCCTTTCAAAATCAGAGCATTTTATGACTTAAAAGTTTCAACAATCACAAAAGATGAGTTCTAGTAAATTCTAGAGTCCATTAAAAGCTACGGCACATAGTCATTGAATATGCAAAGAATAATGAGGTTCACAAAACAATCACGAAATTTCATATTATCACTCAAGAAGAAAGCATATATAGGCTCAAAAACTCACAGGTTGTTATGGACTTAAACTAACCAAACATGTATGTCATATTACATTCAATCAACTCTCACATGTTCATACCAAATCCACATTATCAATGAAACTTACAATTCAATTCTTATGAAATGCAAAACCATCATCTATGCATTTAGAGATATAATCATCCTAGACTTTAGGGGCATCCTAAGACTCAAAACAACACATTTTTTTCGAATTTTCTAACATTTTTACGAATTTTTTCTTTCTTTTTTCGTTTATATCATGAAATCAAAGCAAAAATCAGCAAACAATGATCATGCAACCCTACCCCACACTTAGAAAATTACATTGTCCTCAATGTAAGCTCAATAATCAGAATGTAATTCATAAGTAGAGAATAAGATCACACATCAATACATATACAATTCAACCATAAGAGTGAAGGGATAAGAAAATGCAAACTCCCGTAGACGACTCCTCCACAGGTACGGTTGAAATGGGTTGCCTCCCATGCAGCGCTTGAGTTTTAAAGTCTCTCAGCCTAGACTCTCTCATGCTCATACATCTGTTGGCGCATCTCTCACACTCGTCTCCTCATACGTGTGCTCCTCAAAAGGTTCAAAGTAGGGCTTAAGTCGATGCCCATTCACCTTGAATGTCTGACCTGTTTTGTCACTTTTAATTTCAATAGCACCATGAGCAAACACATTAGTAACAACAAATGGACCAACCCAACGAGAACGTAATTTTCCAGGAAAAAGTTTAAGTCTAGAATGGAATAAAAGAACTTTTTGACCAACTACAAACTCTTTCCCACGAATCATCTTGTCATGATAAGCTCTCGTTTTCTCCTTGTAAATCCATGCAGCATCATAGGCGTCATTTCGTATCTCCTCAAGCTCATTGAGCTGCAATTTCCTATGAAGACCAGCTGCATCCTTGTCCATGTTGAATGTCTTCACCGCCCACCATGCTCTGTGCTCTAACTCCACTGGAAGGTGACATGCCTTCCCATACACCAATCTGAATGGTGACATCCCAATAGGCGTCTTGTACGCAGTCCTGTAGGCCCATAATGCATCATCTAATCGATCACTCCAATCCTTCCTTGTTGGACCTACAGTTTTCTCCAGAATTCCCTTGATCTCTCTGTTGGACACTTCTGCCATGCCACTTGTTTGAGGATGATATGGTGTCGAAACCTTGTGGGTTACTCCATACTTCTTAAGCAATGCCTCAATTGTCCGGTTGCAGAAATGAGAACCTCCATCACTTATCAAAACTCTTGGTACTCCAAACCTGCAGAATATGTTAGTTCTCAAGAAACCTGCAACCACTTTCGAATCATTAGTTCGGGTGGCTTTTGCTTCCACCCACTTCGACACATAATCAACAGCTAACAAGATATACAAGAAACCTCTAGATGAAGGAAATGGACCCATGAAATCAATGCCCCACACATCAAAAATTTCGACAATTATAATGGGGGATAAGGGCATTTGATCTCTCTTACCAATATTACCAGTCCGTTGACACCTATCACAAGAAACACAAAACAAATATGCATCCTTGAAAATAGAAGGCCAATAGAAACCACATTCCAACACCTTTAAAGCTGTTCTACGAGGCCCAAAATGACCTCCACATGCCTCACTATGACAGAAGTTAAGAATCGACCTATGCTCATTCTCTGGGACACATCTCCTAATGACTTGATCACTACATTGTTTCCATAAATACGGTTCATCCCAAATATAGTATCTAGCCATTTTCTTCAATTTAACCTTATTAGCATGCGAAAGTGTACTAGGAAAATCCTTAGTAACTAAATAATTGACAATATCGGCATACCAAGGCACACTTACCTCTATCCCAAAGAGTTGCTCATCTGGGAAAGTCTCACGTAGTGGCTCTCTTTCCTCATCTCGCACGATCCTACTCAAATGATCAGCCACCACATTCTCACTTCCCTTCTTGTCTCGAATCTCAAGGTCAAACTCTTGAATCAATAGAATCCATCGGATCAATCTGGGCTTAGCATCCTTCTTTGTCATCAAATACCTTAAGGCTGCATGGTCAGAATACACAACAACTTTAGAATGCAAAAGATATGATCGAAATTTGTCTAAAGCAAATATTACAGCCAAAAGTTCTTTTTCCGTAGTCGAATAATTCATCTGGGCCTCATTAAGAGTCCTAGACGCATAGTAGATCACTACGGGCTTCTTTTCTCTTCTTTGGCCCAACACCGCCCCAACGGCATAATCCGAAGCATCGCACATCAACTCAAAGGGCAGGTTCCAATCCGGAGGACAAATGATGGGTGCACTAGTCAACAACTCCTTCAACTTCACAAATGCTTTTTCACATGCATCATCCCATATGAACGGCATATCCTTCTGCAATAGGGTACACATAGGTCTCGCCACCATGGAAAAATCCTTGATGAATCTCCTATAAAATCCTGCATGACCAAGGAAAGAACGAACCTCTCTCACAGTTGTGGGAGAGGGTAAGTGATGCACAATATCAACCTTAGCCTTGTCTACCTGAATACCCTTAGCAGATACAATATGTCCCAAAACTATCCCTTGATTAACCATGAAGTGGCATTTTTCCCAATTAAGCACAAGGTTAGTTTCTACACACCTTTTCAATATTAACTCTAAATTCTCTAAACATGCATCAAAGTTTTTACCATAAACACTAAAGTCATCCATAAAAACTTCAATGATATTTTCGATAAAGTCAGAGAAAATAGCAAGCATACATCGCTGAAACGTACCTGGTGCGTTGCACAACCCAAAGGGCATGCGTCGATATGCAAAAGTGCCAAATGGACATGTAAATGTCGTTTTCTCTTGATCTTCCGGATGAATGCATATCTGGTTATAGCCACTATACCCATCTAGAAAACAAAAGAACTCGTGCCCGGCTAATCTTTCCAACATCTGGTCCATGAACGGCAAAGGCATGTGATCCTTGCGTGTTGTAGCATTCAGCTTCCTATAATCAATGCACATCCTATGACCGGTCACCAACCTCTGGGGTACTAACTCATTCGCCTCATTTTTCACAACAGTCACCCCACTCTTCTTAGGCACAACTTGCACTGGCGAAATCCACCGACTGTCCGAGATGGGATAGATCACTCCACAATCAAGCAGCTTGATCACCTCATCTTTCACGATTTTCATCATTGGTGGGTGCAATCTCCTTTGAGCATCACGTGTAGGCTTGGCGCCATCCTCTAATAAGATCCTATGAACACAAGTTGTAGGGCTGATTCCCTTGATATCCGCCAAAGTCCATCCAATAGCGGTCTTGTTCCTCTTAAGCACATCAATCAATCTAGCTTCCTGCTGCTCACTCAGCGTTGATGACACAATAACTGGTAGAGTATCATCCTTTCCAAGGTACACATACTTCAAATGATCTGGAAGCTGCTTCAAATCTAACTTTGGGGCCTGAACCACAGATGGTAACAATTTGTTAGTGGAAATGGGAATTGACAAGAAAGAGGGATACCTTTTGAACGGTTGAGCTTCAAGCTCACAAAGAATTTCGAAAATCTTGGGCTCAAGATCAGCCCACTCCTCTCTTGGGACACGGTCCCCATGCTTGTCAAATCCGGCCCCTTGCTCCATAGCTAATTGCTATGCTTCCAACGTTTCTGACATAACCTGCGCAATAGATTCAACAACATCAATAGCAAAACACGAGTTAAGGTCAGAAACTGGGTATTTCATTGCCTCAAAAACATTGAAGCTGATAACATCTCCATCAAATTCCATTGATAAACTCCCATTGGCCACATCGATGCATGTCCTTGCAGTTCTCATGAACGGTCTCCCCAAAAGCAGTGGAGTTGTCTCCAAGGGTGATACCTCCATGTCTAGCACATAAAAATCTGCAGGGAAAATAAGGTGACTAACCTGCACAAGGACATCCTCAACATACCCCTTAGGGTACTTGTTAGATCGATCAGCTAATTGAATAATCACGTTATCATTCTTTAAAGGTCCTAATCCTAGTGATTGATAAACATTATAAGGCATAACATTTATTGAAGCACCTAGATCAAGCATAACATTTTCAAATAACGTGTTACCAATTTTGCATGGGACGGAGAAACTTCCGGGGTCCTTCATCTTAGGGGGTAGCTTCCTTTGGATGACAGCTGAAACTGTCTCATTCATTTTCACTACCTTCTCCTCCCTAGTCTTCCTTCTTGAAGTGCAAAGCTCCTTAAGAAATTTTGCATACTTGGGAATTTGCTTGATGCACTCCAACAAAGGAAGGTTAACTTCCACCTTCCTAAAGACTTCCAATACCTCCTCATCTGATTTATCCTTCTTGCTCTTTGCAAACCTAGAAGGGAAAGGTACACACGAAACAGGATTAGTCTTAACTAAATCACTTGAGTTAGGAGTTGTACCTTTGGGTGCATCATGGGGCGGCACCATCTCCTTCTTGGAGGTAGCTGGATCCTTCTCCAAGTCCATCATCATAGGAATTTCGTCACTTTTATGGTCATGGGCTGTATGGGCCTTTTTTGCAACATTTGGGCTCTCCTTTAGCTCAAGCCCACTCCTTGTTATGATAGCTTGGGCTTGTTCATTTCTTGGGTTGGGTATGACACCACTAGGCAGCTTCCCTTGCTCAGAAAATCGGCCCATGAAGTCCACTACTTGGCCCATATGCGTTTTCAGCTCCGCAATGTCCTTGCTATTTGCTTGTTGACCCACAACCAAAGTTTGAGTAACGGTATTCAACTGACTTTGCCCAGCAGCTAAGGATTTCAACAACTCATCATAATTCGGAGTAGCAGCCACATTTGGAGGTGGTAAATTGAGTAGTGGAGCTTGTGGTCTAAACAAACCACCCGGACGAGGCCCAAATTGCATTTGATTCTGATGTGGCCTTAGTACATTTTCATTGTTGGACCATCGAAAGTTAGGATGATCACGTAGGCCAGGATTGTAGGTATTTGAATATGGGTTGTACCTCTGACCTCCTTGATAACCAAGGGCATTGACTTCTTCATACTCTCCACTTGAAGCAACTTGAGGACACTGATCAGTAGGGTGCCCCTCCGTACATATCCCACAGACTTGAGCTCCATTAGACTTCATGAAATGGCTCATCATCTTAGACAACTTGTCGACCTTGTCCTCTAGAGCAGAGTTCGAACTGGAGTGAGTCTCATGCACCTGCCTTGTAGTACTTGCAGATGTCCCAAACTGTTGGTTATTCATTGCTCTCTTCTCCAAAAGATCTTTTGCCATGACATTGCTCTTGTCCAAGAACGAACCACCAGCAGCTGAATCAAGGAACTCCCTTTCCATTTGTAGAAGGCCTTCATAAAAGTATTGAAGGAGTAGACCTTCCCTAATGCCATGAGCTGGACATGATGCTATAAGAGACCTGAATCTCTCATAGTAGTTGTAAAACGACTCATCGGGGCCTTGCTTGATACCGGTGATCTGCTTCCTTATGTGAGTGACTCTTGAAGATGGGAAGTATTTGGATAGAAATTCGTTCACCATGGTAGTCCAAGAAGTGATCCTACCAGCTGGCACCTCAAATAACCATTTCTGAGCACGGTCCTCCAATGAGTAAGGAAATGCTCGCATCTTCACAATCTGAATGTCTGCTCCTCTTGGGCACATAGTCTCACAGTTGAATTGGAACAAGGTGAGATGTTGATTAGGATCCTCACCAGAAAGACCATGAAACTTGGGTAAATGATGTAGAAACCCACTCTTTAAAACGAAATCACTAGTCTTGCCCTCTTGTGGAACAGGATATGCAATGTTAGAGGGTGCTGTCCCACCAACTGCTCCTTCAACTTGACCATTTTGTTCTCTAATTGATGCCATTACTTCTTCTTGATTTTCAAGTTTTGGATCGGGTAGATCGAAATTCAACTGGGCTAATGGAAATGGGCTTGTCAACAATTCTAACTCCGGATCCTCAAAGAACAAAGGATTGAGCCCACTACAACTCGTTGCACTTGGAAATGGTGAAATGGACCCAAACTCTTTCTCTTCGTGAAATGAATCTGATTCAATGGATACGTTATCGAACTGAGATGGAGGCTGAATTCTTTTCAGGCGAGCACTAATCTCTTCGGACCAACCAGTAATCTTGGACATTCATTAGCCTGAAAAGAACACATATATATTAGTATCTCTACAACATATGAAATACAAGTATAAGTAAATATAAACTTCTTCTTCCTTTAAATTACAAATTTTCGTTCTCTTCCTTTACAAAACGTCACTCTCTTTATATCTTTGTTCAATTTCGTTTTCTTTGTTTCTTTTCTTCTATATTTCGAAAATCACAAGTGTAGGGGTATAACTAAGTCTAATTGATTTTATTCACACACAATCCTAACTTTTAAGGTACGTGGAGCAGAGGAGCTAACTGTGCAATGGACTGAAACAGCCCAAGGTAAGGGTCTTGCTTTATCCGATATACCTTAAAAATTAGAACATCATTTTCTTTTGAAACTATATACATCTATTTATATAAAGTTATCTTCTAAGTTATAAAGTGAGGTGGACGTGCGGCCTAAGTACGTCGTCTAGACACAAACTCATTCCTTTGTTTCAGAAGGCTTGATAGCTAGAATCAGAGATAGTCACAAGGCAGGACTCATTTGTTGGACACCACGGGGGCCACAACCTCGAAAGGATGCTTTCCCAATCGACTCCATCACCGAGATGTATGTCAGTCTATGGGCCTCTGAGATCCAATTTTGTAAACCTTGAACCAGGGTAATGAAAATAGCATAGCCCCTTACTCAGCTCGGAACAACTTTGTGTGTTAGACTGGCCCCAAAGTGTTAATAAAAGCCGCCCTCAACCCCAAGTGACCTTTGCAAGGTACAAATGGAGGGTTAAGGCTAGTATTAACAAAATGGACTTTACCTATTCCGTTCACCTTATAACTTACAATAAACCTCGCATAAATAAACATTTAGCTTCCCTAAAAAAAAAAAAATTACTATGTGTAATAAGTTTCCTATAGGCATACTACTACAACAATATAACAAAAAAACAACTTTCCACACACACAAAATTTTTTCGTTCTATACTCTTTTTTTTTTTTTTTTTTTTTTTTTTTTTTCGAATCCTTCGAATTACTATTCACAGGAACCAAATTTCCGATCACTATTCACAGAAACATAAAAACCAATATACACTTATACAATTCACAATATAACATAAGATTAACACTTCAAAGCATTGAGAATTAATCAATTCCCCGGCAACGGCGCCAAAATGATAGAGCGTTTTGTTAGAACGTCTATAAAATACCCTGTAAAACATCATCGTTAGTATAGAATAAGCAGGGATCGTTCAGTCCGGGGAATCAAAAGGGCCTCAACACTTATCATGTTATTGGGGGATTTGAGTTGGATTCTAAAACTACTACTTAAAATAAATCCTAAATTACTTATATACAATTGATCAACCATTCATCACATAACCAAAACACGAATTCTACTCAAGAAACATGTATGACATGCATAGAACAACATATAGGCAGCAAGTATTTTCGATTCTTCTTAAGTCCATTTCAATTCCAATTCTAATTAGAGTCCGAAGCGGTTCATCTAATCGTTAAGACCTCTTATTTATCTAGAATCAACGAAGCGTTCAATCCTAAACATATGCTAAAAAGAGTTCAACATAACGAAGCGTACTAGTTAAACACAAAGTAGCACATAAGCACATTAAGTCGAATTGGAGACATGTAAGCAAGCATGGCGTCACTCATCTTGATTAAGCATGCAAATTCCTAGAACTATCACAGCCCTATATAAGTATCCATAATTGAAACACGAAGCGCATATTCAATCGAAGAACACTTTGGTGAATTAAATCGCAACCCTAGGAGAACCATGGCCTTGGCTTCCTCAAGCATTGATTTAGATGTATAAGTTCAAGGAACTAATTGAAATAAAACCTAAAATTATTTCGAAACCTACTGCCCCTATATCATTATACACAGCAAACATACAAATCTCATGAATTCATACAATCAAAACATAAAACCAAAGAAGTCTGAATTTATGTTCTTCATATATAAAACCGAAAATCACATCCAAGAATTCATACAATGAAATCGAAAATTTCAGAAAACCAAAAGAAAAATTACAAGCCATGGATGAATCACACTTTAGAAACCTTCTAGGATTCGGCAAGAATGGATTCGGATTTGGAAGAGGAGGAAGATGAGCACGGTTTGGTGATGATGGATGAAGGTTTTGTGGCTTGAATTTTCTGGTTGTGTTTGGGCAGCAATTCGGCTAGCTTTGTGAGAGAATGGAGATCCATTTTATGAAGGGAGGCCGAGCTATATATAGAGGAACCAAGGGAGGAGAGGCTGCTCGGTTTTGGGCTGCTTGGTCCATCAATACATGGCTGTGATCTCTCCTCAATGAATGCATCGAATGGCTGCCCTTGTTCCTGCGAAAATTCAGTCTTTATCTCCTTATTTCTCTAGGGTTACATGGGCTGGACTCTCCTTGTATTTTGCTGAATGATAGGCACGGAAAAGCTTCCTTCACAAGCTGAATAGATAGGGCACGGCTCTCTTTGATTGAATGGAAGGATAGCACGACTGAAACTCCTTCTTTTTCTCTAGATATTATCTCCAAAATTCTGAAATTAATCTCCCTTTAAAACCTGAATGGTAGCTCGGCATAGGACTCCTTCTCCATGTAGTACACGGCCTCCTTAATTCCCTCCTTGAATTATCTCTTCAAATCTGAAAATAAGAAAAGAATAACATAAGTAAAAGATAATTCATTCGAAATTCATGTCTTAATCTAGACAATAGTTGTCTTAAAAAGACATATGAAATAGATGAGCTCAACTAGATTAGGAAAGTTTCTAATTTGCAAAAAGGAAACTTACTAGAATAAGAAAGTTACTAGAACAAGGAAGTTCATTTAGGAAAGTTTCGTAATAAGAGTTTGAGTTCAAGTAGGACTTTCCAAAATGGTACGTTTCCTAGTCTAACAAGGATTCCTAATGCAAACATGACTCTCAAGATATCGCCAATGCGACCAAAACGTCGAAAGATGAAGACTCCTAATTCAACTAGGTTTCCTAGTCCTATAAGGATTCCTACTCAAACTAGGACTCTAGACCAATTCTTCGTTTTTAACTCGTGTAAGCACAAAAACACATCCATAACCATCCAAGACTCCTATTGTGACTCAATGACTCGATATTACAACAATAAGGGTTAAGCAAAGTACAATTGGAGGTAGAAACATATTAAGAACGTAGCACAAAGTGCTCCTATCAGATACTCAAACGAGAAATGAAAAGATACACAATTGGAATAGTAAAGATACGCAAACGATGTAAAGATACACAATTGGAATAGTAAAGATACGCAAACGATGTAAAGATAATCAGTTTGAAAGAAACACACTCCCACACTTGCAAAACTCTCAAATACAATAGAAACTTGCATCAGAAGCCTTACAGAAAGATACTCAAACGAGAAATGAAAAGATACACAATTCGAATAGTAAAGATACGCAAACGAGAAATGAAAAGATACACAATTCGAATAGTAAAGATACGCAAACGATGTAAAGATGCACAATTGGAATAGTAAAGATACGCAAACGATGTAAAGATACTCAGTTTGAAAGAAACACACTCCCACACTTGGAAAACTCTCAAATACAATAGAAACTCGCATCAGAAAGCCTTAGAGAAAGATACTCAAACGAGAAATGAAAAGATACACAATTGGAATAGTAAAGATACGCAAACGATGTAGAGATACACAATTGGAATAGTAAAGATACGCAAACGATGTAAAGATACTCAGTTTGAAAGAAACACAGTCCCACACTTGCAAAACTCTCAAATTCAATAGAAACTCGCTTCAGAAGCCTTACAGAAATATACTCAAACGAGAAATGAAAAGATACACAATTGGAATAGTAAAGATACGCAAACGATGTAAAGCTCCACAATTGGAATAGTAAAGATACGCAAACGATGTAAAGATACTCAGTTTGAAAGAAACACACTCCCACACTTGGAAAACTCTCAAATTCAATAGAAACTCGCATCAGAAAGCCTTACAGAAAGATACTCAAACGAGAAATGAAAAGATACACAATTGGAATAGTAAAGATACGCAAACGATGTAAAGATACACAATTGGAATAGTAAAGATACGCAAACGATGTAAAGATACTCAGTTTGAAAGAAACACACTCCCACACTTGGAAAACTCTCAAATTCAATAGAAACTCGCATCAGAAAGCCTTACAGAAAGATACTCAAACGAGAAATGAAAAGATACACAATTGGAATAGTAAAGATACGCAAACGATGTAAAGATACACAATTGGAATAGTAAAGATATGCAAACGATGTAAAGATACTCAGTTTGAAAGAAACACACTCCCACACTTGCAAAACTCTCAAATACAATAGAAACTTGCATCAGAAGCCTTACAGAAAGATACTCAAACGAGAAATGAAAAGATACACAATTCGAATAGTAAAGATACGCAAACGAGAAATGAAAAGATACACAATTCGGATAGTAAAGATACGCAAACGATGTAAAGATGCACAATTGGAATAGTAAAGATACGCAAACGATGTAAAGATACTCAGTTTGAAAGAAACACACTCCCACACTTGGAAAACTCTCAAATACAATAGAAACTCGCATCAGAAAGCCTTAGAGAAAGATACTCAAACGAGAAATGAAAAGATACACAATTGGAATAGTCAAGATACGCAAACGATGTAAAGATACTCAGTTTGAAAGAAACACACTCCCACACTTGCAAAACTCTCAAATACAATAGAAACTCGCATCAGAAGCCTTAGAGAAAGATACTCAAACGAGAAATGAAAAAATACACAATTGGAATAGTAAAGATACGCAAACGATGTAAAGATACACAATTGGAATAGTAAAGATACGCAAACGATGTAAAGATACTCAGTTTGAAAGAAACACAGTCCCACACTTGCAAAACTCTCAAATTCAATAGAAACTCGCTTCAGAAGCCTTACAGAAATATACTCAAACGAGAAATGAAAAGATACACAATTGGAATAGTAAAGATACGCAAACGATGTAAAGCTCTTGGAATAGTAAAGATACGCAAACGATGTAAAGATACTCAGTTTGAAAGAAACACACTCCCACACTTGGAAAACTCTCAAATTCAATAGAAACTCGCATCAGAAAGCCTTACAGAAAGATACTCAAACGAGAAATGAAAAGATACACAATTGGAATAGTAAAGATTCGCAAACGATGTAAAGATACACAATTGGAATAGTAAAGATACGCAAACGATGTAAAGATACTCAGTTTGAAAGAAACACACTCCCACACTTGCAAAACTCTCAAATACAATAGAAACTCGCATCATAAAGCCTTACAGAAAGATACTCAAACGAGAAATGAAAAGATACACAATTGGAATAGTAAAGATACGTAAACGATGTAAGGATACAGAATTGGAATAGTAAAGATACGCAAACTATGTAAAGATACTCAGTTTGAAAGAAACACACTCCCACACTTGCAAAACTCTCAAATACAATAGAAACTCGCATCAGAAGCCATACAGAAACATACTCAAACGAGAAATGAAAAGATACACAATTGGAATAGTAAAGATACGCAAACGATGTAAAGATGCACAATTGGAATAGTAAAGATACGCAAACGATGTAAAGATATTCAGTTTGAAAGAAACACACTCCCACACTTGCAAAATTCTCAAATTCAATAGAAACTCGCATCAGAAAGCCTTACAGAAAGATCTTCAAACGAGAAATGAAAAGATACACAATTAGAATAGTAAAGATACGCAAACGATGTAAAGATACACAATTGGAATAGTAAAGATACGCAAACGATGTAAAGATACTCAGTTTGAAAGAAACACACTCCTACACTTGCAAAACTCTCAAATACAATAGATACTCGCATCAGAAAGCCTTACAGAAAGATACTCAAACGAGAAATGAAAAGATACACAATTGGAATAGTAAAGATACGCAAACGAGAAATGAAAAGATACACAATTCGAATAGTAAAGATACGCAAACGATGTAAAGATGCACAATTGGAATAGTAAAGATACGCAAACGATGTAAAGATACTCAGTTTGAAAGAAACACACTCCCACACTTGGAAAACTCTCAAATACAATAGAAACTCGCATCAGAAGCCATACAGAAACATACTCAAACGAGAAATGAAAAGATACACAATTGGAATAGTAAAGATACGCAAACGATGTAAAGATGCACAATTGGAATAGTAAAGATACGCAAACGATGTAAAGATATTCAGTTTGAAAGAAACACACTCCCACACTTGCAAAATTCTCAAATTCAATAGAAACTCGCATCAGAAAGCCTTACAGAAAGATCTTCGAACGAGAAATCAAAAGATACACAATTGGAATAGTAAAGATACGCAAACGATGTAAAGATACACAATTGGAATAGTAAAGATACGCAAACGATGTAAAGATACTCAGTTTGAAAGAAACACACTCCCACACTTGCAAAACTCTCAAATACAATAGAAACTCGCATCAGAAGCCTTACAGAAAGATACTCAAACGAGAAATGAAAAGATACACAATTCGAATAGTAAAGATACGCAAACGATGTAAAGACACACAATTGGAATAGTAAAGATACGCAAACGATGTAAAGATACTCAGTTTGAAAGAAACACACTCCCACACTTGCAAAACTCTCAAATTCAATAGAAACTCGCTTCAGAAGCCTGACAGAAATATACTCAAACGAGAAATGAAAAGATACACAATTGGAATAGTAAAGATACGCAAACGATGTAAAGATACACAGTTTGAAAGAAACACACTCCCACACTTGCAAAACTCTCAAATACAATAGAAACTCGCATCAGAAAGCCTTACAGAAAGATGCTCAAACGAGAAATGAAATATACACAATTGGAATAGTAAAGATACGCAAACGATGTAAAGATACTCAAACGAGAAATGAAAAGATACACAATTGGAATAGTAAAGATACGCAAACGATGTAAAGATACACAATTGGAATAGTAAAGATACGCAAACGATATAAAGATACTCAGTTTGAAAGAAACACACTCCCACACTTGCAAAACTCTCAAGTACAATAGAAACTCGCATCAGAAGCCTTACAGAAAGATACTCAAACGAGAAATGAAAAGGTACACAATTGGAATAGTAAAGATACGCAAACGATGTAAAGATACACAATTGGAATAGTAAAGATACGCAAACGATGTAAAGATACACAATGGGAATAGTAAAGATACGCAAACGATGTAAAGATACTCAGTTTGAAAGAAACACACTCCCACACTTGCAAAACTCTGAAGTACAATAGAAACTCGCATCAGAAGCCTTACAGAAAGATCCTCAAACGAGAAATGAAAAGATACACAATTGGAATAGTAAAGATACGCAAACGATGTAAAGATACACAATTGGAATAGTAAAGATACGCAAACGATGTAAAGATACACAATTGCAATAGTAAAGATACGCAAACGATGTAAAGATACTCAGTTTGAAAGAAACACACTCCCACACTTGCAAAACTCTCAAATACAATAGAAACTCGCATCAGAAGCCTTACAGAAAGATACTCAAACGAGAAATGAAAAGGTACACAATTGGAATAGTAAAGATACGCAAACGATGTAAAGATACACAATTGGAATAGTAAAGATACGCAAACGATGTAAAGATACTCAGTTTGAAAGAAACACACTCCCACACTTGCAAAATTCTCAAACTCAATAGAAACTCGCATCAGAAAGCTTTACAGAAAGATCTTCAAACGAGAAATGAAAAGATACACAATTGGAATAGTAAAGATACGCAAACGATGTAAAGATACACAATTGGAATAGTACAGATACGCAAACGATGTAAAGATACTCAGTTTGAAAGAAACACACTCCCACACTTGCAAAACTCTCAAATACAATAGAAACTCGCATCAGAAGCCTTACAGAAAGATACTCAAACGAGAAATGAAAAGATACACATTTGGAATACTAAAGATACGCAAACGATGTAAAGATACTCAGTTTGAAAGAAACACACTCCCACACTTGCAAAATTCTCAAATACAATACAAACTCGCATCAGAAGCCTTACAGAAAGATACTCAAACGAGAAATCAAAAGATACACAATTGGAATAGTAAAGATACGCAAACGATGTAAAGATACTCAGTTTGAAAGAAACACACTCCCACACTTGCAAAACTCTCAAATACAATAGATACTCGCATCAGAAAGCCTTACAGAAAGATACTCAAACGAGAAATGAAAAGATACACAATTGGAATAGTAAAGATACGCAAACGATGTAAAGATACTGAGTTTGAAAGAAACACATTCCCACACTTCCAAACCTGTCAAATACAATAGAAACTCGCATCAGAAGTCTTACAGAATGATACTCAAACGAGAAATGAAAAGATACACAATTGGAATAGTAAAGAAACGCAAACGATGTAAAGATACACAATTGGAATAGTAAACATACGCAAACGATGTAAAGATACACAATTGGAATAGTAAAGATACGCAAACGATGTAAAGATACTCAGTTTGAAAGAAACACACTCCCACACTTGCAAAACTCTCAAATACAATAGATACTCGAATCAGAAAGCCTTACAGAAAGATACTCAAACGAGAAATCAAAAGATACACAATTGGAATAGTAAAGATACGCAAACGATGTAAAGATACTGAGTTTGAAAGAAACACACTCCCAAACTTGCAAAACTCTCAAATACAATAGAAACTCGCATCAGAAGCCTTACAGAAAGATACTCAAACGAGAAATGAAAAGATACATAATTGGAATAGTAAACATACGCAAACGATGTAAAGACACACAATTGGAATAGTAAAGATACGCAAACGATGTAAAGATACACAATTGGAATAGTAAAGATACGCAAACGATGTAAAGATACTCAGTTTGAAAGAAACACACTCCCACACTTGCAAAACTCTCAAATTCAATAGAAACTCGCTTCAGAAGCCTTACAGAAATATACTCAAACGAGAAATGAAAAGATACACAATTGGAATAATAAAGATACGCAAACGATGTAAAGCTCTTGGAATAGTAAAGATACGCAAACGATGTAAAGATACTCAGTTTGAAAGAAACACACTCCCACACTTGGAAAACTCTCAAATTCAATAGAAACTCGCATCAGAAAGCCTTACAGAAAGATACTCAAACGAGAAATGAAAAGATACACAATTGGAATAGTAAAGATACGCAAACGATGTAAAGATACACAATTGGAATAGTAAAGATACGCAAACGATGTAAAGATACTCAGTTTGAAAGAAACACACTCCCACACTTGCAAAACTCTCAAATACAATAGAAACTCGCATCATAAAGCCTTACAGAAAGATACTCAAACGAGAAATGAAAAGATACACAATTGGAATAGTAAAGATACGCAAACGATGTAAGGATACAGAATTGGAATAGTAAAGATACGCAAACTATGTAAAGATACTCAGTTTGAAAGAAACACACTCCCACACTTGCATAACTCTCAAATACAATAGAAACTCGCATCAGAAGCCATACATAAACATACTCAAACGAGAAATGAAAAGATACACAATTGGAATAGTAAAGATACGCAAACGATGTAAAGATGCACAATTGGAATAGTAAAGATACGCAAATGATGTAAAGATATTCAGTTTGAAAGAAACACACTCCCACACTTGCAAAATTCTCAAATTCAATAGAAACTCGCATCAGAAAGCCTTACAGAAAGATCTTCAAACGAGAAATGAAAAGATACACAATTGGAATAGTAAAGATACGCAAACGATGTAAAGATACACAATTGGAATAGTAAAGATACGCAAACGATGTAAAGATACTCAGTTTGAAAGAAACACACTCCCACACTTGCAAAACTCTCAAATACAATAGATACTCGCATCAGAAAGCCTTACAGAAAGATACTCAAACGAGAAATGAAAAGATACACAATTGGAATAGTAAAGATACGCAAACGATGTAAAGATACTGAGTTTGAAAGAAACACATTCCCACACTTCCAAACCTGTCAAATACAATAGAAACTCGCATCAGAAGTCTTACAGAATGATACTCAAACGAGAAATGAAAAGATACACAATTGGAATAGTAAAGAAACGCAAACGATGTAAAGATACACAATTGGAATAGTAAAGATACGCAAACGATGTAAAGATACACAATTGGAATAGTAAAGATACGCAAACGATGTAAAGATACTCAGTTTGAAAGAAACACACTCCCACACTTGCAAAACTCTCAAATACAATAGATACTCGAATCAGAAAGCCTTACAGAAAGATACTCAAACGAGAAATCAAAAGATACACAATTGGAATAGTAAAGATACGCAAACGATGTAAAGATACTGAGTTTGAAAGAAACACACTCCCAAACTTGCAAAACTCTCAAATACAATAGAAACTCGCATCAGAAGCCTTACAGAAAGATACTCAAACGAGAAATGAAAAGATACATAATTGGAATAGTAAACATACGCAAACGATGTAAAGACACACAATTGGAATAGTAAAGATACGCAAACGATGTAAAGATACACAATTGGAATAGTAAAGATACGCAAACGATGTAAAGATACTCAGTTTGAAAGAAACACACTCCCACACTTGCAAAACTCTCAAATTCAATAGAAACTCGCTTCAGAAGCCTTACAGAAATATACTCAAACGAGAAATGAAAAGATACACAATTGGAATAGTAAAGATACGCAAACGATGTAAAGCTCTTGGAATAGTAAAGATACGCAAACGATGTAAAGATACTCAGTTTGAAAGAAACACACTCCCACACTTGGAAAACTCTCAAATTCAATAGAAACTCGCATCAGAAAGCCTTACAGAAAGATACTCAAACGAGAAATGAAAAGATACACAATTGGAATAGTAAAGATACGCAAACGATGTAAAGATACACAATTGGAATAGTAAAGATACGCAAACGATGTAAAGATACTCAGTTTGAAAGAAACACACTCCCACACTTGCAAAACTCTCAAATACAATAGAAACTCGCATCATAAAGCCTTACAGAAAGATACTCAAACGAGAAATGAAAAGATACACAATTGGAATAGTAAAGATACGCAAACGATGTAAGGATACAGAATTGGAATAGTAAAGATACGCAAACTATGTAAAGATACTCAGTTTGAAAGAAACACACTCCCACACTTGCAAAACTCTCAAATACAATAGAAACTCGCATCAGAAGCCATACAGAAACATACTCAAACGAGAAATGAAAAGATACACAATTGGAATAGTAAAGATACGCAAACGATGTAAAGATGCACAATTGGAATAGTAAAGATACGCAAACGATGTAAAGATATTCAGTTTGAAAGAAACACACTCCCACACTTGCAAAATTCTCAAATTCAATAGAAACTCGCATCAGAAAGCCTTACAGAAAGATCTTCAAACGAGAAATGAAAAGATACACAATTGGAATAGTAAAGATACGCAAACGATGTAAAGATACACAATTGGAATAGTAAAGATACGCAAACGATGTAAAGATACTCAGTTTGAAAGAAACACACTCCCACACTTGCAAAACTCTCAAATACAATAGAAACTTGCATCAGAAGCCTTACAGAAAGATACTCAAACGAGAAATGAAAAGATACACAATTCGAATAGTAAAGATACGCAAACGATGTAAAGACACACAATTGGAATAGTAAAGATACGCAAACGATGTAAAGATACACAATTGAAATAGTAAAGATACGCAAACGATGTAAAGATACTCAGTTTGAAAGAAACACACTCCCACACTTGCAAAACTCTCAAATACAATAGAAACTCGCATCAGAAAGCCTTACAGAAAGATGCTCAAACGAGAAATGAAATATACACAATTGGAATAGTAAAGATACGCAAACGATGTAAAGATACTCAGTTTGAAAGAAACACACCCCCACACTTGCAAAACTCTCAAATACAATAGAAACTCGCATCAGAAGCCTTACAGAAAGATACTCAAACGAGAAATGAAAAGATACACAATTGGAATAGTAAAGATACGCAAACGATGTAAAGATACACAATTGGAATAGTAAAGATACGCAAACGATGTAAAGATACACAATGGGAATAGTAAAGATACGCAAACGATGTAAAGATACTCAGTTTGAAAGAAACACACTCCCACACTTGCAAAACTCTCAAGTACAATAGAAACTCGCATCAGAAGCCTTACAGAAAGATCCTCAAACGAGAAATGAAAAGATACACAATTGGAATAGTAAAGATACGCAAACGATGTAAAGATACACAATTGGAATAGTAAAGATACGCAAACGATGTAAAGATACTCAGTTTGAAAGAAACACACTCCCACACTTGCAAAACTCTCAAATACAATAGAAACTCGCATCAGAAGCCTTACAGAAAGTGATAAAGCGTTCGTTTAGAACGTCTATAAAATACCCTGAAAAACATCATCGTTAGTATAGAATAAGCAGGGATCGTTCAGTCCGGGGAATCAAAAGGGCCTCAACACTTATCATGTTATTGGGGGATTTGATTTGGATTCTAAAACTACAACTGAAAATAAATCCTAAATTACTTATATACAATTGATCAACCATTCATCACATAACCAAAACACGAATTCTACTCAAGAAACATGTATGACATGCATAGAACAACATATAGGCAGCAAGTATTTTCGATTCTTCTTAAGTCCATTTCAATTCCAATTCTAATTAGAGTCCGAAGCGGTTCATCTAATCGTTAAGACTTCTTAATTATTTAGAATCAACGAAGCGTTTAATCCTAAACATATGCTAAAGAGAGTTCAACTTCACGAAGCGTATTAGTTAAACACAAAGAAGCACATAAACACATTAAGTCGAATTGGAGACATATAAACATGCATGGCGTCACTCATCATGTTTAAACATGCAAATTCCTAGAACTATCACAGCCCTATATAAGTAGCAATAATTGAGACACGAAGCGCATAACTCGATTAAATACTACTTTGGTGAATGAAATCGCAACCCAAGAAGAGCCATGGCCGTGGCTTTCTCAAGCATTGATTTAGATGCACAAGTTCAAGGAATAAATCGAAATAAAACCTAAAAACAATTCGGAAACCTACTGCCCATAGATGCTACACACGACATACACACATATTTCATGAGTTCATGCAATCAAACATAAAACCAAAGAAGTCTGAAATTATGTTCTTCATATATGAAACCGAAAACAACATTTAAGAATTTATACAATAAATTCGAAAATATCATAAAATAAAAAGAAAGATTACAAGCCATGGATGAATCACACATTTGAAACCTTCTAGGATGAAGCAAGGATGAATTCGGATTTGGAGAGGCAAGAAGATGAGCACGGCTTGGTGGAGATGGATGAAGTTTTTGGCTTGTAATTTTCTGGATATTTGGGCAGAATTTCGGCTTTGTTTATGAGAGAATGGAGATGGTGAATTGTGAGGGAGGCTATGCCTTTTATAGAGGAAGGAGGAGAGGAGGGGCTGCTAGGGTTTTGAATGGGCTGATCCATGTATGCACGGCTGAGATTTCTTCTTTTTAATTGGATCTAATGGCTGCCCTTCTTTTCCTTGTAGAATAAGATCTTATCTCCTTGTTTCTCTAGGGTTAGCATGGCATGGGCTGGGCTCCTTCTCCTTGAATTATCTCTTAAAATTCGAAATTAATTCCCTTTAAATCCTGAATGGTAGCTCGGCATTGATCTTCTTTATTCCTTGAATTATCTCTTCAAATCTGAAAATAAGAAAAGAAAATCAATAGTAAGAGATAATACATTTCGAAAATCATGTCCTAATCTAGATATTTGTTTTCTTAAAAAGACACATGTAATAGATGAGCTCAACTAGATTAGGAAAGTTTCTAATTTGCAAAAAGGAAACTTACTAGAATAAGTAAGTTACTAGAACAAGAAAGTTCATTTAGGAAAGTTTCGTAATAAGAGTTTGAGTTCAAGTAGGACTTTCCAAAATGGTACGTTTCCTAGTCTAACAAGGATTCCTAATGCAAACATGACTCTCAAGATATCGCCAATGCGACCAAAACGTAGAAAGATGAAGACTCCTAATTCAACTAGGTTTCCTAGTCCTATAAGGATTCCTACTCAAACTAGGACTCTAGACCAATTCTTCGTTTTTAACTCGTTTAAGCACAAAAACACATCCATAATCATCCATGACTCCTATTGTGACTCAATGACTCGATATTACAACAATAAGGGTTAAGCAAAGTACAAATGAAGGTAAAAACATATTAAGAACGTAGCACAAAGTGCTCCTATCAGAAAGATACTCAAACGAGAAATGAAAAGGTACACAATTGGAATAGTAAAGATACGCAAACGATGTAAAGATACACAATTGGAATAGTAAAGATACGCAAACGATGTAAAGATACTCAGTTTGAAAGAAACACACTCCCACACTTGCAAAACTCTCAAATACAATAGAAACTCGCATCAGAAGCCTTACAGAAAGATACTCAAACGAGAAATGAAAAGATACACAATTCGAATAGTAAAGATACGCAAACGATGTAAAGACACACAATTGGAATAGTAAAGATACGCAAACGATGTAAAGATACACAATTGGAATAGTAAAGATACGCAAACGATGTAAAGATACTCAGTTTGAAAGAAACACACTCCCACACTTGCAAAACTCTCAAATACAATAGAAACTCGCATCATAAAGCCTTACAGAAAGATACTCAAACGAGAAATGAAAAGATACACAATTGGAATAGTAAAGATACGCAAACGATGTAAAGATACACAATTGGAATAGTAAAGATACGCAAACGATGTAAAGATACTCAGTTTGAAAGAAACACACTCCCACACTTGCAAAACTCTCAAATACAATAGAAACTCGCATCAGAAGCCTTACAGAAAGATATTCAAACGAGAAATGAAAAGATACACAATTGGAATAGTAAAGATAAGCAAACGATGTAAAGATACTCAGTTTGAAAGAAACACACTCCCACACTTGCAAAATTCTCAAATTCAATAGAAACTCGCATCAGAAAGCCTTACAGAAAGATCTTCAAACGAGAAATGAAAAGATACACAATTGGAATAGTAAAGATACGCAAACGATGTAAAGATACACAATTGGAATAGTAAAGATACGCAAACGATGTAAAGATATTCAGTTTGAAAGAAACACACTACCACACTTGCAAAATTCTCAAATTCAATAGAAACTCGCATCAGAAAGCCTTACAGAAAGATCTTCAAACGAGAAATGAAAAGATACACAATTGGAATAGTAAAGATACGCAAACGATGTAAAGATACACAATTGGAATAGTAAAGATACGCAAACGATGTAAAGATACTCAGTTTGAAAGAAACACACTCCCACACTTGCAAAACTCTCAAATACAATAGAAACTGGCATCAGAAAGCCTTAGAGAAAGATACTCAAACGAGAAATGAAAAGATACACAATTGGAATAGTAAAGATACGCAAACGATGTAAAGATACTCAGTTTTAAAGAAACACACTCCCACACTTGCAAAACTCTCAAATTCAATAGAAACTCGCATCAGAATCCTTACAGAAAGATACTCAAACGAGAAATGAAAAGATACACAATTGGAATAGTAAAGATACGCAAACGATGTAAAGATGCAGAATTGGAATAGTAAAGATACGCAAACGATGTAAAGATACTCAGTTTGAAAGAAACACACTCCCACACTTGCAAAACTCTCAAATACAATAGAAACTCGCATCAGAAAGCCTTAGAGAAAGATACTCAAACGAGAAATGAAAAGATACACAATTGGAATAGTAAAGATACGCAAACGATGTAAAGATACACAATTGGAATAGTAAAGATACGCAAACGATGTAAAGATACTCAGTTTGAAAGAAACACACTCCCACACTTGCAAAACTCTCAAATTCAATAGAAACTCGCTTCAGAAGCCTTACAGAAATATACTCAAACGAGAAATGAAAAGATACACAATTGGAATAGTAAAGATACGCAAACGATGTAAAGCTCCACAATTGGAATAGTAAAGATACGCAAACGATGTAAAGATACTCAGTTTGAAAGAAACACACTCCCACACTTGCAAAACTCTCAAATTCAATAGAAACTCGCATCAGAAAGCCTTACAGAAAGATACTCAAACGAGAAATGAAAAGATACACAATTGGAATAGTAAAGATACGCAAACGATGTAAAGATACACAATTGGAATAGTAAAGATACGCAAACGATGTAAAGATACTGAGTTTGAAAGAAACACACTCCCACACTTGCAAAACTCTCAAATACAATAGAAACTCGCATCAGAAGCCTTACAGAAAGATACTCAAACGAGAAATGAAAAGATACACAATTCGAATAGTAAAGATACGCAAACGAGAAATGAAAAGATACACAATTCGAATAGTAAAGATACGCAAACGATGTAAAGACACACAATTGGAATAGTAAAGATACGCAAACGATGTAAAGATACACAATTGGAATAGTAAAGATACGCAAACGATGTAAAGATACTCAGTTTGAAAGAAACACACTCCCACACTTGCAAAACTCTCAAATACAATAGAAACTCGCATCAGAAGCCTTACAGAAAGATACTCAAACGAGAAATGAAAAGATACACAATTCGAATAGTAAAGATACGCAAACGAGAAATGAAAAGATACACAATTCGAATAGTAAAGATACGCAAACGATGTAAAGACACACAATTGGAATAGTAAAGATACGCAAACGATGTAAAGATACACAATTGGAATAGTAAAGATACGCAAACGATGTAAAGATACTCAGTTTGAAAGAAACACACTCCCACACTTGCAAAACTCTCAAATTCAATAGAAACTCGCTTCAGAAGCCTTACGGAAATATACTCAAACGAGAAATGAAAAGATACACAATTGGAATAGTAAAGATACGCAAACGATGTAAAGCTCCACAATTGGAATAGTGAAGATACGCAAACGATGTAAAGATACTCAGTTTGAAAGAAACACACTCCCACACTTGCAAAATTCTCAAATACAATAGAAACTCGCATCAGAAGCCATACAGAAACATACTCAAACGAGAAATGAAAAGATACACAATTGGAATAGTAAAGAGACGCAAACGATGTAAAGATACACAATTGGAATAGTAAAGATACGCAAACGATGTAAAGATACTCAGTTTGAAAGAAACACACTCCCACACTTGCAAAACTCTCAAATACAATATAAACTCGCATCAGAAGCCTTACAGAAAGATACTCAAACGAGAAATGAAAAAATACACAATTGGAATAGTAAAGATACGCAAACGATGTAAAGATATACAATTGGAATAGTAAAGATACGCAAACGATGTAAAGATACACAATTGGAATAGTAAAGATACGCAAACGATGTAAAGATACGCAGTTTGAAAGAAACGCACTCCCACACTTGCAAAATTCTCAAATTCAATAGAAACTCGCATCAGAAAGCCTTACAGAAAGATCCTCAAACGAGAAATGAAAAGATACACAATTGGAATAGTAAAGATACGAAAACGATGTAAAGATACTCAGTTTGAAAGAAACACACTCCCACACTTGCAAATCTCTCAAATACAATAGAAACTCGCATCAGAAGCCATACAGAAACATACTCAAACGAGAAATGAAAAGATACACAATTGGAATAGTAAAGATACGCAAACGATGTAAAGATGCACAATTGGAATAGTAAAGATACGCAAACGATGTAAAGATACTCAGTTTGAAAGAAACACACTCCCACACTTGGAAAACTCTCAAATTCAATAGAAACTCGCATCAGAAAGCCTTAGAGAAAGATACTCAAACGAGAAATGAAAAGATACACAATTGGAATAGTAAAGATACGCAAACGATGTAAAGATACACAATTGGAATAGTAAAGATACGCAAACGATGTAAAGATACTCAGTTTGAAAGAAACACACTCCCACACTTGCAAAACTCTCAAATACAATAGAAACTCGCATCAGAAGCCATACAGAAACATACTCAAACGAGAAATGAAAAGATACACAATTGGAATAGTAAAGATACGCAAACGATGTAAAGATGCACAATTGGAACAGTAAAGATACGCAAACGATGTAAAGATACTCAGTTTGAAAGAAACACACTCCCACACTTGCAAAACTCTCAAATACAATAGAAACTCGCATCAGAAAGCCTTACAGAAAGATCCTCAAACGAGAAATGAAAAGATACACAATTGGAATAGTAAAGATACGAAAACGATGTAAAGATACGCAGTTTGAAAGAAACGCACTCCCACACTTGCAAAACTCTCAAATACAATAGAAACTCGCATCAGAAGCCTTACAGAAAGATACTCAAACGAGAAATGAAAAAATACACAATTGGAATAGTAAAGATACGCAAACGATGTAAAGATATACAATTGGAATAGTAAAGATACGCAAACGATGTAAAGATACACAATTGGAATAGTAAAGATACGCAAACGATGTAAAGATACGCAGTTTGAAAGAAACGCACTCCCACACTTGCAAAATTCTCAAATTCAATAGAAACTCGCATCAGAAAGCCTTACAGAAAGATCCTCAAACGAGAAATGAAAAGATACACAATTGGAATAGTAAAGATACGAAAACGATGTAAAGATACTCAGTTTGAAAGAAACACACTCCCACACTTGCAAATCTCTCAAATACAATAGAAACTCGCATCAGAAGCCATACAGAAACATACTCAAACGAGAAATGAAAAGATACACAATTGGAATAGTAAAGATACGCAAACGATGTAAAGATGCACAATTGGAATAGTAAAGATACGCAAACGATGTAAAGATACTCAGTTTGAAAGAAACACACTCCCACACTTGGAAAACTCTCAAATTCAATAGAAACTCGCATCAGAAAGCCTTACAGAAAGATACTCAAACGAGAAATGAAAAGATACACAATTGGAATAGTAAAGATACGCAAACGATGTAAAGATACACAATTGGAATAGTAAAGATACGCAAACGATGTAAAGATACTGAGTTTGAAAGAAACACACTCCCACACTTGCAAAACTCTCAAATACAATAGAAACTCGCATCAGAAGCCTTACAGAAAGATACTCAAACGAGAAATGAAAAGATACACAATTCGAATAGTAAAGATACGCAAACGAGAAATGAAAAGATACACAATTCGAATAGTAAAGATACGCAAACGATGTAAAGACACACAATTGGAATAGTAAAGATACGCAAACGATGTAAAGATACACAATTGGAATAGTAAAGATACGCAAACGATGTAAAGATACTCAGTTTGAAAGAAACACACTCCCACACTTGGAAAACTCTCAAATTCAATAGAAACTCGCATCAGAAAGCCTTAGAGAAAGATACTCAAACGAGAAATGAAAAGATAAACAATTGGAATAGTAAAGATACGCAAACGATGTAAAGATACACAATTGGAATAGTAAAGATACGCAAACGATGTAAAGATACTCAGTTTGAAAGAAACACACTCCCACACTTGCAAAACTCTCAAATACAATAGAAACTCGCATCAGAAGCCATACAGAAACATACTCAAACGAGAAATGAAAAGATACACAATTGGAATAGTAAAGATACGCAAACGATGTAAAGATGCACAATTGGAACAGTAAAGATACGCAAACGATGTAAAGATACTCAGTTTGAAAGAAACACACTCCCACACTTGCAAAATTCTCAAATTCAATAGAAACTCGCATCAGAAAGCCTTACAGAAAGATCCTCAAACGAGAAATGAAAAGATACACAATTGGAATAGTAAAGATACGAAAACGATGTAAAGATACGCAGTTTGAAAGAAACGCACTCCCACACTTGCAAAACTCTCAAATACAATAGAAACTCGCATCAGAAGCCATACAGAAACATACTCAAACGAGAAATGAAAAGATACACAATTGGAATAGTAAAGATACGCAAACGATGTAAAGATACTCAGTTTGACAGAAACACACTCCCACCCTTGCAAAACTCTCAAATTCAATAGAAACTCGCATCAGAAAGGCTTACAGAAAGATACTCAAACGAGAAATGAAAACATACACAATTGGAATAGTAAAGATACGCAAACGATGTAAAGCTCCACAATTGGAATAGTAAAGATACGCAAACGATGTAAAGATACTCAGTTTGAAAGAAACACACTCCCACACTTGGAAAACTCTCAAATTCAATAGAAACTCGCATCAGAAAGCCTTACAGAAAGATACTCAAACGAGAAATGAAAAGATACACAATTGGAATAGTAAAGATACGCAAACGATGTAAAGATACACAATTGGAATAGTAAAGATACGCAAACGATGTAAAGATACTGAGTTTGAAAGAAACACACTCCCACACTTGCAAAACTCTCAAATACAATAGAAACTCGCATCAGAAGCCTTACAGAAAGATACTCAAACGAGAAATGAAAAGATACACAATTCGAATAGTAAAGATACGCAAACGAGAAATGAAAAGATACACAATTCGAATAGTAAAGATACGCAAACGATGTAAAGACACACAATTGGAATAGTAAAGATACGCAAACGATGTAAAGATACACAATTGGAATAGTAAAGATACGCAAACGATGTAAAGATACTCAGTTTGAAAGAAACACACTCCCACACTTGCAAAACTCTCAAATACAATAGAAACTCGCATCAGAAGCCTTACAGAAAGATACTCAAACGAGAAATGAAAAGATACACAATTCGAATAGTAAAGATACGCAAACGAGAAATGAAAAGATACACAATTCGAATAGTAAAGATACGCAAACGATGTAAAGACACACAATTGGAATAGTAAAGATACGCAAACGATGTAAAGATACACAATTGGAATAGTAAAGATACGCAAACGATGTAAAGATACTCAGTTTGAAAGAAACACACTCCCACACTTGCAAAACTCTCAAATTCAATAGAAACTCGCTTCAGAAGCCTTACGGAAATATACTCAAACGAGAAATGAAAAGATACACAATTGGAATAGTAAAGATACGCAAACGATGTAAAGCTCCACAATTGGAATAGTGAAGATACGCAAACGATGTAAAGATACTCAGTTTGAAAGAAACACACTCCCACACTTGCAAAATTCTCAAATACAATAGAAACTCGCATCAGAAGCCATACAGAAACATACTCAAACGAGAAATGAAAAGATACACAATTGGAATAGTAAAGAGACGCAAACGATGTAAAGATACACAATTGGAATAGTAAAGATACGCAAACGATGTAAAGATACTCAGTTTGAAAGAAACACACTCCCACACTTGCAAAACTCTCAAATACAATATAAACTCGCATCAGAAGCCTTACAGAAAGATACTCAAACGAGAAATGAAAAAATACAGAATTGGAATAGTAAAGATACGCAAACGATGTAAAGATGCACAATTGGAATAGTAAAGATACGCAAACGATGTAAAGATACACAATTGGAATAGTAAAGATACGCAAACGATGTAAAGATACGCAGTTTGAAAGAAACGCACTCCCACACTTGCAAAATTCTCAAATTCAATAGAAACTCGCATCAGAAAGCCTTACAGAAAGATCCTCAAACGAGAAATGAAAAGATACACAATTGGAATAGTAAAGATACGAAAACGATGTAAAGATACTCAGTTTGAAAGAAACACACTCCCACACTTGCAAATCTCTCAAATACAATAGAAACTCGCATCAGAAGCCATACAGAAACATACTCAAACGAGAAATGAAAAGATACACAATTGGAATAGTAAAGATACGCAAACGATGTAAAGATGCACAATTGGAATAGTAAAGATACGCAAACGATGTAAAGATACTCAGTTTGAAAGAAACACACTCCCACACTTGGAAAACTCTCAAATTCAATAGAAACTCGCATCAGAAAGCCTTAGAGAAAGATACTCAAACGAGAAATGAAAAGATACACAATTGGAATAGTAAAGATACGCAAACGATGTAAAGATACACAATTGGAATAGTAAAGATACGCAAACGATGTAAAGATACTCAGTTTGAAAGAAACACACTCCCACACTTGCAAAACTCTCAAATACAATAGAAACTCGCATCAGAAGCCATACAGAAACATACTCAAACGAGAAATGAAAAGATACACAATTGGAATAGTAAAGATACGCAAACGATGTAAAGATGCACAATTGGAACAGTAAAGATACGCAAACGATGTAAAGATACTCAGTTTGAAAGAAACACACTCCCACACTTGCAAAATTCTCAAATTCAATAGAAACTCGCATCAGAAAGCCTTAGAGAAAGATCCTCAAACGAGAAATGAAAAGATACACAATTGGAATAGTAAAGATACGAAAACGATGTAAAGATACGCAGTTTGAAAGAAACGCACTCCCACACTTGCAAAACTCTCAAATACAATAGAAACTCGCATCAGAAGCCTTACAGAAAGATACTCAAACGAGAAATGAAAAAATACACAATTGGAATAGTAAAGATACGCAAACGATGTAAAGATATACAATTGGAATAGTAAAGATACGCAAACGATGTAAAGATACACAATTGGAATAGTAAAGATACGCAAACGATGTAAAGATACGCAGTTTGAAAGAAACGCACTCCCACACTTGCAAAATTCTCAAATTCAATAGAAACTCGCATCAGAAAGCCTTACAGAAAGATCCTCAAACGAGAAATGAAAAGATACACAATTGGAATAGTAAAGATACGAAAACGATGTAAAGATACTCAGTTTGAAAGAAACACACTCCCACACTTGCAAATCTCTCAAATACAATAGAAACTCGCATCAGAAGCCATACAGAAACATACTCAAACGAGAAATGAAAAGATACACAATTGGAATAGTAAAGATACGCAAACGATGTAAAGATGCACAATTGGAATAGTAAAGATACGCAAACGATGTAAAGATACTCAGTTTGAAAGAAACACACTCCCACACTTGGAAAACTCTCAAATTCAATAGAAACTCGCATCAGAAAGCCTTACAGAAAGATACTCAAACGAGAAATGAAAAGATACACAATTGGAATAGTAAAGATACGCAAACGATGTAAAGATACACAATTGGAATAGTAAAGATACGCAAACGATGTAAAGATACTGAGTTTGAAAGAAACACACTCCCACACTTGCAAAACTCTCAAATACAATAGAAACTCGCATCAGAAGCCTTACAGAAAGATACTCAAACGAGAAATGAAAAGATACACAATTGGAATAGTAAAGAGAAATGAAAAGATACACAATTCGAATAGTAAAGA
Organism: Argentina anserina; assembly: GCF_933775445.1. NCBI lineage: Eukaryota > Viridiplantae > Streptophyta > Magnoliopsida > Rosales > Rosaceae > Argentina > Argentina anserina. The sequence continues at coordinate 218,474 of NW_026089507.1, read as the reverse complement.
TACGCAAACGATGTAAAGACACACAATTGGAATAGTAAAGATACGCAAACGATGTAAAGATACACAATTGGAATAGTAAAGATACGCAAACGATGTAAAGATACTCAGTTTGAAAGAAACACACTCCCACACTTGGAAAACTCTCAAATTCAATAGAAACTCGCATCAGAAAGCCTTAGAGAAAGATACTCAAACGAGAAATGAAAAGATAAACAATTGGAATAGTAAAGATACGCAAACGATGTAAAGATACACAATTGGAATAGTAAAGATACGCAAACGATGTAAAGATACTCAGTTTGAAAGAAACACACTCCCACACTTGCAAAACTCTCAAATACAATAGAAACTCGCATCAGAAGCCATACAGAAACATACTCAAACGAGAAATGAAAAGATACACAATTGGAATAGTAAAGATACGCAAACGATGTAAAGATGCACAATTGGAACAGTAAAGATACGCAAACGATGTAAAGATACTCAGTTTGAAAGAAACACACTCCCACACTTGCAAAATTCTCAAATTCAATAGAAACTCGCATCAGAAAGCCTTACAGAAAGATCCTCAAACGAGAAATGAAAAGATACACAATTGGAATAGTAAAGATACGAAAACGATGTAAAGATACGCAGTTTGAAAGAAACGCACTCCCACACTTGCAAAACTCTCAAATACAATAGAAACTCGCATCAGAAGCCATACAGAAACATACTCAAACGAGAAATGAAAAGATACACAATTGGAATAGTAAAGATACGCAAACGATGTAAAGATACTCAGTTTGACAGAAACACACTCCCACCCTTGCAAAACTCTCAAATTCAATAGAAACTCGCATCAGAAAGCCTTACAGAAAGATACTCAAACGAGAAATGAAAACATACACAATTGGAATAGTAAAGATACGCAAACGATGTAAAGATACACAATTGGAATAGTAATGATACGCAAACGATGTATAGATACTCAGTTTGAAAGAAACACACTCCCACACTTGCAAAACTCTCAAATACAATAGAAACTCGCATCAGAAGCCATACAGAAACATACTCAAACGAGAAATGAAAAGATACACAATTGGAATAGTAAAGATACGCAAATGATGTAAAGATGCACAATTGGAATAGTAAAGATACGCAAACGATGTAAAGATACTCAGTTTGAAAGAAACACACTCCCAAACTTGGAAAACTCTCAAATTCAATAGAAACTCGCATCAGAAAGCCTTACAGAAAGATACTCAAACGAGAAATGAAAAGATACACAATTGGAATAGTAAAGATACGCAAACGATGTAAAGATACACAATTGGAATAGTAAAGATACGCAAACGATGTAAAGATACTCAGTTTGAAAGAAACACACTCCCACACTTGCAAAACTCTCAAATACAATAGAAACTCGCATCAGAAGCCTTACAGAAAGATATTCAAACGAGAAATGAAAAGATACACAATTGGAATAGTAAAGATAAGCAAACGATGTAAAGATACTCAGTTTGAAAGAAACACACTCCCACACTTGCAAAATTCTCAAATTCAATAGAAACTCGCATCAGAAAGCCTTACAGAAAGATCTTCAAACGAGAAATGAAAAGATACACAATTGGAATAGTAAAGATACGCAAACGATGTAAAGATACACAATTGGAATAGTAAAGATACGCAAACGATGTAAAAATATTCAGTTTGAAAGAAACACACTCCCACACTTGCAAAACTCTCAAATACAATAGAAACTCGCATCATAAAGCCTTACAGAAAGATACTCAAACGAGAAATGAAAAGATACACAATTGGAATAGTAAAGATACGCAAACGATGTAAAGATACACAATTGGAATAGTAAAGATACGCAAACGATGTAAAGATACTCAGTTTGAAAGAAACACACTCCCACACTTGCAAAACTCTCAAATACAATAGAAACTCGCATCAGAAGCCATACAGAAACATACTCAAACGAGAAATGAAAAGATACACAATTGGAATAGTAAAGATACGCAAACGATGTAAAGATGCACAATTGGAATAGTAAAGATACGCAAACGATGTAAAGATACTCAGTTTGAAAGAAACACACTCCCACACTTGCAAAATTCTCAAATTCAATAGAAACTCGCATCAGAAAGCCTTACAGAAAGATCCTCAAACGAGAAATGAAAAGATACACAATTGGAATAGTAAAGATACGAAAACGATGTAAAGATACTCAGTTTGAAAGAAACACACTCCCACACTTGCAAAACTCTCAAATACAATATAAACTCGCATCAGAAGCCTTACAGAAAGATACTCAAACGAGAAATGAAAAAATACACAATTGGAATAGTAAAGATACGCAAACGATGTAAAGATATACAATTGGAATAGTAAAGATACGCAAACGATGTAAAGATACACAATTGGAATAGTAAAGATACGCAAACGATGTAAAGATACGCAGTTTGAAAGAAACGCACTCCCACACTTGCAAAATTCTCAAATTCAATAGAAACTCGCATCAGAAAGCCTTACAGAAAGATCCTCAAACGAGAAATGAAAAGATACACAATTGGAATAGTAAAGATACGAAAACGATGTAAAGATACTCAGTTTTAAAGAAACACACTCCCACACTTGCAAATCTCTCAAATACAATAGAAACTCGCATCAGAAGCCATACAGAAACATACTCAAACGAGAAATGAAAAGATACACAATTGGAATAGTAAAGATACGCAAACGATGTAAAGATGCACAATTGGAATAGTAAAGATACGCAAACGATGTAAAGATACTCAGTTTGAAAGAAACACACTCCCACACTTGGAAAACTCTCAAATTCAATAGAAACTCGCATCAGAAAGCCTTAGAGAAAGATACTCAAACGAGAAATGAAAAGATACACAATTGGAATAGTAAAGATACGCAAACGATGTAAAGATACACAATTGGAATAGTAAAGATACGCAAACGATGTAAAGATACTCAGTTTGAAAGAAACACACTCCCACACTTGCAAAACTCTCAAATACAATAGAAACTCGCATCAGAAGCCATACAGAAACATACTCAAACGAGAAATGAAAAGATACACAATTGGAATAGTAAAGATACGCAAACGATGTAAAGATGCACAATTGGAACAGTAAAGATACGCAAACGATGTAAAGATACTCAGTTTGAAAGAAACACACTCCCACACTTGCAAAATTCTCAAATTCAATAGAAACTCGCATCAGAAAGCCTTACAGAAAGATCCTCAAACGAGAAATGAAAAGATACACAATTGGAATAGTAAAGATACGAAAACGATGTAAAGATACGCAGTTTGAAAGAAACGCACTCCCACACTTGCAAAACTCTCAAATACAATAGAAACTCGCATCAGAAGCCATACAGAAACATACTCAAACGAGAAATGAAAAGATACACAATTGGAATAGTAAAGATACGCAAACGATGTAAAGATACTCAGTTTGAAAGAAACACACTCCCACCCTTGCAAAACTCTCAAATTCAATAGAAACTCGCATCAGAAAGCCTTACAGAAAGATACTCAAACGAGAAATGAAAACATACACAATTGGAATAGTAAAGATACGCAAACGATGTAAAGATACACAATTGGAATAGTAAAGATACGCAAACGATGTATAGATACTCAGTTTGAAAGAAACACACTCCCACACTTGCAAAACTCTCAAATACAATAGAAACTCGCATCAGAAGCCATACAGAAACATACTCAAACGAGAAATGAAAAGATACACAATTGGAATAGTAAAGATACGCAAACGATGTAAAGATGCACAATTGGAATAGTAAAGATACGCAAACGATGTAAAGATACTCAGTTTGAAAGAAACACACTCCCAAACTTGGAAAACTCTCAAATTCAATAGAAACTCGCATCAGAAAGCCTTACAGAAAGATACTCAAACGAGAAATGAAAAGATACACAATTGGAATAGTAAAGATACGCAAACGATGTAAAGATACACAATTGGAATAGTAAAGATACGCAAACGATGTAAAGATACTCAGTTTGAAAGAAACACACTCCCACACTTGCAAAACTCTCAAATACAATAGAAACTCGCATCAGAAGCCTTACAGAAAGATATTCAAACGAGAAATGAAAAGATACACAATTGGAATAGTAAAGATAAGCAAACGATGTAAAGATACTCAGTTTGAAAGAAACACACTCCCACACTTGCAAAATTCTCAAATTCAATAGAAACTCGCATCAGAAAGCCTTACAGAAAGATCTTCAAACGAGAAATGAAAAGATACACAATTGGAATAGTAAAGATACGCAAACGATGTAAAGATACACAATTGGAATAGTAAAGATACGCAAACGATGTAAAAATATTCAGTTTGAAAGAAACACACTCCCACACTTGCAAAACTCTCAAATACAATAGAAACTCGCATCATAAAGCCTTACAGAAAGATACTCAAACGAGAAATGAAAAGATACACAATTGGAATAGTAAAGATACGCAAACGATGTAAAGATACACAATTGGAATAGTAAAGATACGCAAACGATGTAAAGATACTCAGTTTGAAAGAAACACACTCCCACACTTGCAAAACTCTCAAATACAATAGAAACTCGCATCAGAAGCCATACAGAAACATACTCAAACGAGAAATGAAAAGATACACAATTGGAATAGTAAAGATACGCAAACGATGTAAAGATGCACAATTGGAATAGTAAAGATACGCAAACGATGTAAAGATACTCAGTTTGAAAGAAACACACTCCCACACTTGCAAAATTCTCAAATTCAATAGAAACTCGCATCAGAAAGCCTTACAGAAAGATCCTCAAACGAGAAATGAAAAGATACACAATTGGAATAGTAAAGATACGAAAACGATGTAAAGATACTCAGTTTGAAAGAAACACACTCCCACACTTGCAAAACTCTCAAATACAATATAAACTCGCATCAGAAGCCTTACAGAAAGATACTCAAACGAGAAATGAAAAAATACACAATTGGAATAGTAAAGATACGCAAACGATGTAAAGATATACAATTGGAATAGTAAAGATACGCAAACAGTGTAAAGATACACAATTGGAATAGTAAAGATACGCAAACGATGTAAAGATACGCAGTTTGAAAGAAACGCACTCCCACACTTGCAAAATTCTCAAATTCAATAGAAACTCGCATCAGAAAGCCTTACAGAAAGATCCTCAAACGAGAAATGAAAAGATACACAATTGGAATAGTAAAGATACGAAAACGATGTAAAGATACTCAGTTTGAAAGAAACACACTCCCACACTTGCAAATCTCTCAAATACAATAGAAACTCGCATCAGAAGCCATACAGAAACATACTCAAACGAGAAATGAAAAGATACACAATTGGAATAGTAAAGATACGCAAACGATGTAAAGATGCACAATTGGAATAGTAAAGATACGCAAACGATTTAAAGATACTCAGTTTGAAAGAAACACACTCCCACACTTGGAAAACTCTCAAATTCAATAGAAACTCGCATCAGAAAGCCTTAGAGAAAGATACTCAAACGAGAAATGAAAAGATACACAATTGGAATAGTAAAGATACGCAAACGATGTAAAGATACACAATTGGAATAGTAAAGATACGCAAACGATGTAAAGATACTCAGTTTGAAAGAAACATACTCCCACACTTGCAAAACTCTCAAATACAATAGAAACTCGCATCAGAAGCCATACAGAAACATACTCAAACGAGAAATGAAAAGATACACAATTGGAATAGTAAAGATACGCAAACGATGTAAAGATGCACAATTGGAACAGTAAAGATACGCAAACGATGTAAAGATACTCAGTTTGAAAGAAACACACTCCCACACTTGCAAAATTCTCAAATTCAATAGAAACTCGCATCAGAAAGCCTTACAGAAAGATCCTCAAACGAGAAATGAAAAGATACACAATTGGAATAGTAAAGATACGAAAACGATGTAAAGATACTCAGTTTGAAAGAAACACACTCCCACACTTGCAAATCTCTCAAATACAATAGAAACTCGCATCAGAAGCCATACAGAAACATACTCAAACGAGAAATGAAAAGATACACAATTGGAATAGTAAAGATACGCAAACGATGTAAAGATGCACAATTGGAATAGTAAAGATACGCAAACGATGTAAAGATACTCAGTTTGAAAGAAACACACTCCCACACTTGGAAAACTCTCAAATTCAATAGAAACTCGCATCAGAAAGCCTTAGAGAAAGATACTCAAACGAGAAATGAAAAGATACACAATTGGAATAGTAAAGATACGCAAACGATGTAAAGATACACAATTGGAATAGTAAAGATACGCAAACGATGTAAAGATACTCAGTTTGAAAGAAACACACTCCCACACTTGCAAAACTCTTAAATACAATAGAAACTCGCATCAGAAGCCATACAGAAACATACTCAAACGAGAAATGAAAAGATACACAATTGGAATAGTAAAGATACGCAAACGATGTAAAGATGCACAATTGGAACAGTAAAGATACGCAAACGATGTAAAGATACTCAGTTTGAAAGAAACACACTCCCACACTTGCAAAATTCTCAAATTCAATAGAAACTCGCATCAGAAAGCCTTACAGAAAGATCCTCAAACGAGAAATGAAAAGATACACAATTGGAATAGTAAAGATACGAAAACGATGTAAAGATACTCAGTTTGAAAGAAACATACTCCCACACTTGCAAAACTCTCAAATACAATAGAAACTCGCATCAGAAGCCATACAGAAACATACTCAAACGAGAAATGAAAAGATACACAATTGGAATAGTAAAGATACGCAAACGATGTAAAGATGCACAATTGGAACAGTAAAGATACGCAAACGATGTAAAGATACTCAGTTTGAAAGAAACACACTCCCACACTTGCAAAATTCTCAAATTCAATAGAAACTCGCATCAGAAAGCCTTACAGAAAGATCCTCAAACGAGAAATGAAAAGATACACAATTGGAATAGTAAAGATACGAAAACGATGTAAAGGTACGCAGTTTGAAAGAAACGCACTCCCACACTTGCAAAACTCTCAAATACAATAGAAACTCGCATCAGAAGCCATATAGAAACATACTCAAACGAGAAATGAAAAGATACACAATTGGAATAGTAAAGATACGCAAACGATGTAAAGATACTCAGTTTGACAGAAACACACTCCCACCCTTGCAAAACTCTCAAATTCAATAGAAACTCGCATCAGAAAGCCTTACAGAAAGATACTCAAACGAGAAATGAAAACATACACAATTGGAATAGTAAAGATACGCAAACGATGTAAAGATACACAATTGGAATAGTAAAGATACGCAAACGATGTATAGATACTCAGTTTGAAAGAAACACACTCCCACACTTGCAAAACTCTCAAATACAATAGAAACTCGCATCAGAAGCCATACAGAAACATACTCAAACGAGAAATGAAAAGATACACAATTGGAATAGTAAAGATACGCAAACGATGTAAAGATGCACAATTGGAATAGTAAAGATACGCAAACGATGTAAAGATACTCAGTTTGAAAGAAACACACTCCCAAACTTGGAAAACTCTCAAATTCAATAGAAACTCGCATCAGAAAGCCTTACAGAAAGATACTCAAACGAGAAATGAAAAGATACACAATTGGAATAGTAAAGATACGCAAACGATGTAAAGATACACAATTGGAATAGTAAAGATACGCAAACGATGTAAAGATACTCAGTTTGAAAGAAACACACTCCCACACTTGCAAAACTCTCAAATACAATAGAAACTCGCATCAGAAGCCATACAGAAACATACTCAAACGAGAAATGAAAAGATACACAATTGGAATAGTAAAGATACGCAAACGATGTAAAGATGCACAATTGGAATAGTAAAGATACGCAAACGATGTAAAGATACTCAGTTTGAAAGAAACACACTCCCACACTTGGAAAACTCTCAAATTCAATAGAAACTCGCATCAGAAAGCCTTACAGAGAGATACTCGAACGAGAAATGAAAAGATACACAATTGGAATAGTAAAGATACGCAAACGATGTAAAGATACACAATTGGAATAGTAAAGATACGCAAACGATGTAAAGATACTCAGTTTGAAAGAAACACACTCCCACACTTGCAAAACTCTCAAATTCAATAGAAACTCGCATCAGAATCCTTACAGAAAGATACTCAAACGAGAAATGAAAAGATACACAATTGGAATAATAAAGATACGCAAACGATGTAAAGATACACAATTGGAATAGTAAAGATACGCAAACGATGTAAAGATACTCAGTTTGAAAGAAACACACTCCCACACTTGCAAAACTCTCAAATACAATAGAAACTCGCATCAGAAAGCCTTAGAGAAAGATACTCAAACGAGAAATGAAAAGATACAAAATTGGAATAGTAAAGATACGCAAACGATGTAAAGATACACAATTGGAATAGTAAAGATACGCAAACGATGTAAAGATACTCAGTTTGAAAGAAACACACTCCCACATTTGCAAAACTCACAAATAAAATAGAAACTCGCTTCAGAAGCCTTACAGAAAGATACTCAAACGAGAAATGAAAAGATACACAATTGGAGTAGTAAAGATACGCAAACGATGTAAAGATACACAATTGGAATAGTAAAGATACGCAAACAATGTAAAGATACTCAGTTTGAAAGAAACACACTCCCACACTTGCAAAACTCTCAAATACAATAGAAACTTGCATCAGAAGCCATACAGAAACATACTCAAACGAGAAATGAAAAGATACACAATTGGAATAGTAAAGATACGCAAACGATGTAAAGATGCACAATTGGAATAGTAAAGATACGCAAACGATGTAAAGATACTCAGTTTGAAAGAAACACACTCCCACATTTGCAAAACTCACAAATACAATAGAAACTCGCTTCCGAAGCCTTAAAGAAAGATACTCAAACGAGAAATGAAAAGATACAAAATTGGAATAGTAAAGATACGCAAACGATGTAAAGATACACAATTGGAATAGTAAAGATACGCAAACGATGTAAAGATACTCAGTTTGAAAGAAACACACTCCCACATTTGCAAAACTCACAAATAAAATAGAAACTCGCTTCAGAAGCCTTACAGAAAGATACTCAAACGAGAAATGAAAAGATACACAATTGGAATAGTAAAGATACGCAAACGATGTAAAGATACACAATTGGAATAGTAAAGATACGCAAACCATGTAAAGATACTCAGTTTGAAAGAAACACACTCCCACACTTGCAAAACTCTCAAATTCAATAGAAACTCGCATCAGAATCCTTACAGAAAGATACTCAAACGAGAAATGAAAAGATACACAATTGGAATAATAAAGATACGCAAACGATGTAAAGATACACAATTGGAATAGTAAAGATACGCAAACGATGTAAAGATACTCAGTTTGAAAGAAACACACTCCCACACTTGCAAAACTCTCAAATACAATAGAAACTAGCATCAGAAAGCCTTAGAGAAAGATACTCAAACGAGAAATGAAAAGATACAAAATTGGAATAGTAAAGATACGCAAACGATGTAAAGATACACAATTGGAATAGTAAAGATACGCAAACGATGTAAAGATACTCAGTTTGAAAGAAACACACTCCCACATTTGCAAAACTCACAAATAAAATAGAAACTCGCTTCAGAAGCCTTACAGAAAGATACTCAAACGAGAAATGAAAAGATACACAATTGGAATAGTAAAGATACGCAAACGATGTAAAGATACACAATTGGAATAGTAAAGATACGCAAACAATGTAAAGATACTCAGTTTGAAAGAAACACACTCCCACACTTGCAAAACTCTCAAATTCAATAGAAACTCGCATCAGAAAGCCTTACAGAGAGATACTCGAACGAGAAATGAAAAGATACACAATTGGAATAGTAAAGATACGCAAACGAAGTAAAGATACACAATTGGAATAGTAAAGATACGCAAACGATGTAAAGATACTCAGTTTGAAAGAAACACACTCCCACACTTGCAAAACTCTCAAATACAATAGAAACTCGCTTCAGAAGCCTTACAGAAAGATACTCAAACGAGAAATGAAAAGATACACAATTGGAATAGTAAAGATACGCAAACGATGTAAAGATGCACAATTGGAATAGTAAAGATACGCAAACGATGTAAAGATACTCAGTTTGAAAGAAACACACTCCCACACTTGGAAAACTCTCAAATTCAATAAAAACTCGCATCAGAAAGCCTTACAGAAAGATACTCAAACGAGAAATGAAAAGATACACAATTGGAATAGTAAAGATACGCAAACGATGTAAAGATACTCAGTTTGAAAGAAACACACTCCCACACTTGCAAAACTCTCAAATACAATAGAAACTCGCATCAGAAGCCTTACAGAAAGATACTCAAACGAGAAATGAAAAGATACACAATTCGAATAGTAAAGATACGCAAACGCTGTAAAGACACACAATTGGAATAGTAAAGATACGCAAACGATGTAAAGATACACAATTGGAATAGTAAAGATACGCAAACGATGTAAAGATACTCAGTTTGAAAGAAACACACTCCCACACTTGCAAAACTCTCAAATACAATAGAAACTCGCATCAGAAAGCCTTAGAGAAAGATACTCAAACGAGAAATGAAAAGATACACAATTGGAATAGTAAAGATACGCAAACGATGTAAAGATACACAATTGGAATAGTAAAGATACGCAAACGATGTAAAGATACTCAGTTTGAAAGAAACACACTCCCACATTTGCAAAACTCACAAATACAATAGAAACTCGCTTCCGAAGCCTTAAAGAAAGATACTCAAACGAGAAATGAAAAGATACACAATTGGAATAGTAAAGATACGCAAACGATGTAAGGATACAGAATTGGAATAGTAAAGATACGCAAACGATGTAAAGATACTCAGTTTGAAAGAAACACACTCCCACACTTGCAAAACTCTCAAATACAATAGAAACTCGCATCAGAAGCCATACAGAAACATACTCAAACGAGAAATGAAAAGATACACAATTGGAATAGTAAAGATACGCAAACGATGTAAAGATTCACAATTGGAATAGTAAAGATACGCAAACGATGTAAAGATACTTAGTTTGAAAGAAACACACTCCCACACTTGGAAAACTCTCAAATTCAATAGAAACTCGCATCAGAAAGCCTTACAGAAAGATACTCAAACGAGAAATGAAAAGATACACAATTGGAATAGTAAAGATACGCAAACGAAGTAAAGATACACAATTGGAATAGTAAAGATACGCAAACGATGTAAAGATACTCAGTTTGAAAGAAACACACTCCCACACTTGCAAAACTCTCAAATACAATAGAAACTCGCATCAGAAGCCTTACAGAAAGATACTCAAACGAGAAATGAAAAGATACACAATTCGAATAGTAAAGATACGCAAACGATGAAAAGATACACAATTGGAATAGTAAAGATACGCAAACGATGTAAAGATACACAATTGGAATAGTAAAGATACGCAAACCATGTAAAGATACTCAGTTTGAAAGAAACACACTCCCACACTTGCAAAACTCTCAAATTCAATAGAAACTCGCATCAGAAGCCATACAGAAACATACTCAAACGAGAAATGAAAAGATACACAATTGGAATAGTAAAGATACGCAAACGATGTAAAGATACACAATTGGAATAGTAAAGATACGCAAACAATGTAAAGATACTCAGTTTGAAAGAAACACACTCCCACACTTGCAAAACTCTCAAATTCAATAGAAACTCGCATCAGAAAGCCTTACAGAGAGATACTCGAACGAGAAATGAAAAGATACACAATTGGAATAGTAAAGATACGCAAACGAAGTAAAGATACACAATTGGAATAGTAAAGATACGCAAACGATGTAAAGATACTCAGTTTGAAAGAAACACACTCCCACACTTGGAAAACTCTCAAATTCAATAGAAACTCGCATCAGAAAGCCTTACAGAAAGATACTCAAACGAGAAATGAAAAGATACACAATTGGAATAGTAAAGATACGCAAATGAAGTAAAGATACACAATTGGAATAGTAAAGATACGCAAACGATGTAAAGATACTCAGTTTGAAAGAAACACACTCCCACACTTGCAAAACTCTCAAATACAATAGAAACTCGCATCAGAAGCCTTACAGAAAGATACTCAAACGAGAAATGAAAAGATACACAATTCGAATAGTAAAGATACGCAAACGATGTAAAGACACACAATTGGAATAGTAAAGATACGCAAACGATGTAAACATACACAATTGGAATAGTAAAGATACGCAAACGATGTAAAGATACTCAGTTTGAAAGAAACACACTCCCACACTTGCAAAACTCTCAAATACAATAGAAACTCGCATCAGAAAGCCTTAGAGAAAGATACTCAAACGAGAAATGAAAAGATACACAATTGGAATAGTAAAGATACGCAAACGATGTAAAGATACACAATTGGAATAGTAAAGATACGCAAACGATGTAAAGATACTCAGTTTGAAAGAAACACACTCCCACATTTGCAAAACTCACAAATACAATAGAAACTCGCTTCCGAAGCCTTAAAGAAAGATACTCAAAAGAGAAATGAAAAGATACACAATTGGAATAGTAAAGATACGCAAACGATGTAAGGATACAGAATTGGAATAGTAAAGATACGCAAACGATGTAAAGATACTCAGTTTGAAAGAAACACACTCCCACACTTGCAAAACTCTCAAATACAATAGAAACTCGCTTCAGAAGCCTTACAGAAAGATACTCAAACGAGAAATGAAAAGATACACAATTGGAAGAGTAAAGATACGCAAACGATGTAAAGATGCACAATTGGAATAGTAAAGATACGCAAACGATGTAAAGATACTCAGTTTGAAAGAAACACACTCCCACACTTGGAAAACTCTCAAATTCAATAAAAACTCGCATCAGAAAGCCATACAGAAAGATACTCAAACGAGAAATGAAAAGATACACAATTGGAATAGTAAAGATACACAAACGATGTAAAGATACTCAGTTTGAAAGAAACACACTCCCACACTTGCAAAACTCTCAAATACAATAGAAACTCGCATCAGAAGCCTTACAGAAAGATACTCAAACGAGAAATGAAAAGATACACAATTCGAATAGTAAAGATACGCAAACGCTGTAAAGACACACAATTGGAATAGTAAAGATACGCAAACGATGTAAAGATACACAATTGGAATAGTAAAGATACGCAAACGATGTAAAGATACTCAGTTTGAAAGAAACACACTCCCACACTTGCAAAACTCTCAAATACAATAGAAACTCGCATCAGAAAGCCTTAGAGAAAGATACTCAAACGAGAAATGAAAAGATACACAATTGGAATAGTAAAGATACGCAAACGATGTAAAGATACACAATTGGAATAGTAAAGATACGCAAACGATGTAAAGATACTCAGTTTGAAAGAAACACACTCCCACATTTGCAAAACTCACAAATACAATAGAAACTCGCTTCCGAAGCCTTAAAGAAAGATACTCAAACGAGAAATGAAAAGATACACAATTGGAATAGTAAAGATACGCAAACGATGTAAGGATACAGAATTGGAATAGTAAAGATACGCAAACGATGTAAAGATACTCAGTTTGAAAGAAACACACTCCCACACTTGCAAAACTCTCAAATACAATAGAAACTCGCATCAGAAGCCATACAGAAACATACTCAAACGAGAAATGAAAAGATACACAATTGGAATAGTAAAGATACGCAAACGATGTAAAGATTCACAATTGGAATAGTAAAGATACGCAAACGATGTAAAGATACTTAGTTTGAAAGAAACACACTCCCACACTTGGAAAACTCTCAAATTCAATAGAAACTCGCATCAGAAAGCCTTACAGAAAGATACTCAAACGAGAAATGAAAAGATACACAATTGGAATAGTAAAGATACGCAAACGAAGTAAAGATACACAATTGGAATAGTAAAGATACGCAAACGATGTAAAGATACTCAGTTTGAAAGAAACACACTCCCACACTTGCAAAACTCTCAAATACAATAGAAACTCGCATCAGAAGCCTTACAGAAAGATACTCAAACGAGAAATGAAAAGATACACAATTCGAATAGTAAAGATACGCAAACGATGTAAAGACACACAATTGGAATAGTAAAGATACGCAAACGATGTAAAGATACACAATTGGAATAGTAAAGATACGCAAACGATGTAAAGATACTCAGTTTGAAAGAAACACACTCCCACACTTGCAAAACTCTCAAATACAATAGAAACTCGCATCAGAAAGCCTTAGAGAAAGATACTCAAACGAGAAATGAAAAGATACACAATTGGAATAGTAAAGATACGCAAACGATGTAAAGATACACAATTGGAATAGTAAAGATACGCAAACGATGTAAAGATACTCAGTTTGAAAGAAACACACTCCCACACTTGCAAAACTCACAAATACAATAGAAACTCGCTTCCGAAGCCTTAAAGAAAGATACTCAAACGAGAAATGAAAAGATACACAATTGGAATAGTAAAGATACGCAAACGATGTAAGGATACAGAATTGGAATAGTAAAGATACGCAAACGATGTAAAGATACACAATTGGAATAGTAAAGATACGCAAACGATGTAAAGATACTCAGTTTGAAAGAAACACACTCCCACACTTGCAAAACTCTCAAATACAATAGAAACTCGCATCAGAAGCCATACAGAAACATACTCAAACGAGAAATGAAAAGATACACAATTGGAATAGTAAAGATACGCAAACGATGTAAAGATGCACAATTGGAATAGTAAAGATACGCAAACGATGTAAAGATACTCAGTTTGAAAGAAACACACTCCCACACTTGCAAAACTCTCAAATACAATAGAAACTCGCATCAGAAAGCCTTAGAGAAAGATACTCAAACGAGAAATGAAAAGATACACAATTGGAATAGTAAAGATACGCAAACGATGTAAAGATACACAATTGGAATAGTAAAGATACGCAAACGATGTAAAGATACTCAGTTTGAAAGAAACACACTCCCACATTTGCAAAACTCACAAATACAATAGAAACTCGCTTCCGAAGCCTTAAAGAAAGATACTCAAACGAGAAATGAAAAGATACACAATTCGAATAGTAAAGATACGCAAACGATGTAAAGACACACAATTGGAATAGTAAAGATACGCAAACGATGTAAAAATACTCAGTTTGAAAGAAACACACTCCCACACTTGCAAAACTCTCAAATACAATAGAAACTCGCATCAGAAGCCTTACAGAAAGATACTCAAACGAGAAATGAAAAGATACACAATTCGAATAGTAAAGATACGCAAACGATGTAAAGACACACAATTGGAATAGTAAAGATACGCAAACGATGTAAAGATACACAATTGGAATAGTAAAGATACGCAAACGATGTAAAGATACTCAGTTTGAAAGAAACACACTCCCACACTTGCAAAACTCTCAAATACAATAGAAACTCGCATCAGAAAGCCTTAGAGAAAGATACTCAAACGAGAAATGAAAAGATACACAATTGGAATAGTAAAGATACGCAAACGATGTAAAGATACACAATTGGAATATTAAAGATACGCAAACGATGTAAAGATACTCAGTTTGAAAGAAACACACTCCCACATTTGCAAAACTCACAAATACAATAGAAACTCGCTTCCGAAGCCTTAAAGAAAGATACTCAAACGAGAAATGAAAAGATACACAGTTGGAATAGTAAAGATACGCAAACGATGTAAGGATACAAAATTGGAATAGTAAAGATACGCAAACGATGTAAAGATACTCAGTTTGAAAGAAACACACTCCCACACTTGCAAAACTCTCAAATACAATAGAAACTCGCATCAGAAAGCCTTAGAGAAAGATACTCAAACGAGAAATGAAAAGATACACAATTG
This sequence comes from Argentina anserina, assembly GCF_933775445.1. Taxonomy (NCBI): domain Eukaryota; kingdom Viridiplantae; phylum Streptophyta; class Magnoliopsida; order Rosales; family Rosaceae; genus Argentina; species Argentina anserina. The sequence continues at coordinate 202,438 of NW_026089507.1, read as the reverse complement.
GAATAGTAAAGATACGCAAACGATGTAAAGATACACAGTTGGAATAGTAAAGATACGCAAACGATGTAAAGATACTCAGTTTGAAAGAAACACACTCCCACATTTGCAAAACTTACAAATAAAATAGAAACTCGCTTCAGAAGCCTTACAGAAAGATACTCAAACGAGAAATAAAAAGATACACAATTGGAATAGTAAAGATACGCAAACGATGTAAAGATACACAATTGGAATAGTAAAGATACGCAAACAATGTAAAGATACTCAGTTTGAAAGAAACACACTCCCACACTTGCAAAACTCTCAAATACAATAGAAACTCGCATCAGAAGCCATACAGAAACATACTCAAACGAGAAATGAAAAGATACACAATTGGAATAGTAAAGATACGCAAACGAAGTAAAGATACACAATTGGAATAGTAAAGATACGCAAACGATGTAAAGATACTCAGTTTGAAAGAAACACACTCCCACACTTGCAAAACTCTTAAATACAATAGAAACTCGCATCAGAAGCCTTACAGAAAGATACTCAAACGAGAAATGAAAAGATACACAATTGGAATAGTAAAGATACGCAAACGATGTAAAGATACTCAGTTTGAAAGAAACACACTCCCACACTTGCAAAACTCTCAAATACAATAGAAACTCGCATCAGAAGCCTTACAGAAAGATACTCAAACGAGAAATGAAAAGATACACAATTCGAATAGTAAAGATACGCAAACGCTGTAAAGACACACAATTGGAATAGTAAAGATACGCAAACGATGTAAAGATACACAATTGGAATAGTAAAGATACGCAAACGATGTAAAGATACTCAGTTTGAAAGAAACACACTCCCACACTTGCAAAACTCTCAAATACAATAGAAACTCGCATCAGAAAGCCTTAGAGAAAGATACTCAAACGAGAAATGAAAAGATACATAATTGGAATAGTAAAGATACGCAAACGATGTAAAGATACACAATTGGAATAGTAAATATACGTAAACGATGTAAAGATACTCAGTTTGAAAGAAACACACTCCCACATTTGCAAAACTCACAAATACAATAGAAACTCGCTTCCGAAGCCTTAAAGAAAGATACTCAAACGAGAAATGAAAAGATACACAATTGGAATAGTAAAGATACGCAAACGATGTAAGGATACAGAATTGGAATAGTAAAGATACGCAAACGATGTAAAGATACTCAGTTTGAAAGAAACACACTCCCACACTTGCAAAACTCTCAAATACAATAGAAACTCGCATCAGAAGCCCTACAGAAACATACTCAAACGAGAAATGAAAAGATACACAATTGGAATAGTAAAGATACGCAAACGATGTAAAGATGCACAATTGGAATAGTAAAGATACGCAAACGATGTAAAGATACTCAGTTTGAAAGAAACACACTCCCACACTTGCAAAACTCTCAAATACAATAGAAACTCGCATCAGAAAGCCTTAGAGAAAGATACTCAAACGAGAAATGAAAAGATACACAATTGGAATAGTAAAGATACGCAAACGATGTAAAGATACACAATTGGAATAGTAAAGATACGCAAACGATGTAAAGATACTCAGTTTGAAAGAAACACACTCCCACATTTGCAAAACTCACAAATACAATAGAAACTCGCTTCCGAAGCCTTAAAGAAAGATACTCAAACGAGAAATGAAAAGATACACAATTCGAATAGTAAAGATACGCAAACGATGTAAAGACACACAATTGGAATAGTAAAGATACGCAAACGATGTAAAGATACTCAGTTTGAAAGAAACACACTCCCACACTTGCAAAACTCTCAAATACAATAGAAACTCGCATCAGAAGCCTTACAGAAAGATACTCAAACGAGAAATGAAAAGATACACAATTCGAATACTAAAGATACGCAAACGATGTAAAGACACACAATTGGAATAGTAAAGATATGCAAACGATGTAAAGATAGACAATTGGGATAGTAAAGATACGCAAACGATGTAAAGATACTCAGTTTGAAAGAAACACACTCCCACACTTGCAAAACTCTCAAATACAATAGAAACTCGCATCAGAAAGCCTTAGAGAAAGATACTCAAACGAGAAATGAAAAGATACACAATTGGAATAGTAAAGATACGCAAACGATGTAAAGATACACAATTGGAATAGTAAAGATACGCAAACGATGTAAAGATACTCAGTTTGAAAGAAACACACTCCCACATTTGCAAAACTCACAAATACAATAGAAACTCGCTTCCGAAGCCTTAAAGAAAGATACTCAAACGAGAAATGAAAAGATACACAATTCGAATAGTAAAGATACGCAAACGATGTAAAGACACACAATTGGAATAGTAAAGATACGCAAACGATGTAAAGATACTCAGTTTGAAAGAAACACACTCCCACACTTGCAAAACTCTCAAATACAATAGAAACTCGCATCAGAAGCCTTACAGAAAGATACTCAAACGAGAAATGAAAAGATACACAATTCGAATACTAAAGATACGCAAACGATGTAAAGACACACAATTGGAATAGTAAAGATATGCAAACGATGTAAAGATACACAATTGGAATAGTAAAGATACGCAAACGATGTAAAGATACTCAGTTTGAAAGAAACACACTCCCACACTTGCAAAACTCTCAAATACAATAGAAACTCGCATCAGAAAGCCTTAGAGAAAGATACTCAAACGAGAAATGAAAAGATACACAATTGGAATAGTAAAGATACGCAAACGATGTAAAGATACACAATTGGAATATTAAAGATACGGAAACGATGTAAAGATACTCAGTTTGAAAGAAACACACTCCCACATTTGCAAAACTCACAAATACAATAGAAACTCGCTTCCGAAGCCTTAAAGAAAGATACTCAAACGAGAAATGAAAAGATACACAATTGGAATAGTAAAGATACGCAAACGATGTAAGGATACAAAATTGGAATAGTAAAGATACGCAAACGATGTAAAGATACTCAGTTTGAAAGAAACACACTCCCACACTTGCAAAACTCTCAAATACAATAGAAACTCGCATCAGAAGCCATACAGAAACATACTCAAACGAGAAATGAAAAGATACACAATTGGAATAGTAAAGATACGCAAACGATGTAAAGATGCACAATTGGAATAGTAAAGATACGCAAACGATGTAAAGATACTTAGTTTGAAAGAAACACACTCCCACACTTGGAAAACTCTCAAATTCAATAGAAACTCGCATCAGAAAGCCTTACAGAAAGATACTCAAACGAGAAATGAAAAGATACACAATTGGAATAGTAAAGATACGCAAACGAAGTAAAGATACACAATTGGAATAGTAAAGATACGCAAACGATGTAAAGATACTCAGTTTGAAAGAAACACACTCCCACACTTGCAAAACTCTCAAATACAATAGAAACTCGCATCAGAAGCCTTACAGAAAGATACTCAAACGAGAAATGAAAAGATACACAATTCGAATAGTAAAGATACGCAAACGATGTAAAGACACACAATTGGAATAGTAAAGATACGCAAACGATGTAAAGATACACAATTGGAATAGTAAAGATACGCAAACGATGTAAAGATACTCAGTTTGAAAGAAACACACTCCCACACTTGCAAAACTCTCAAATACAATAGAAACTCGCATCTGAAAGCCTTAGAGAAAGATACTCAAACGAGAAATGAAAAGATACACAATTGGAATAGTAAAGATACGCAAACGATGTAAAGATACACAATTGGAATAGTAAAGATACGCAAACGATGTAAAGATACACAATTGGAATAGTAAAGATACGCAAACGATGTAAAGAGACTCAGTTTGAAAGAAACACACTCCCACATTTGCAAAACTCACAAATACAATAGAAACTCGCTTCCGAAGCCTTAAAGAAAGATACTCAAACGAGAAATGAAAAGATACACAATTGGAATAGTAAAGATACGCAAACGATGTAAGGATACAGAATTGGAATAGTAAAGATACGCAAACGATGTAAAGATATTCAGTTTGAAAGAAACACACTCCCACACTTGCAAAACTCTCAAATACAATAGAAACTCGCATCAGAAGCCATACAGAAACATACTCAAACGAGAAATGAAAAGATACACAATTGGAATAGTAAAGATACGCAAACGATGTAAAGATGCACAATTGGAATAGTAAAGATATGCAAACGATGTAAAGATACTCAGTTTGAAAGAAACACACTCCCACACTTGGAAAACTCTCAAATTCAATAGAAACTCGCATCAGAAAGCCTTACAGAAAGATACTCAAACGAGAAATGAAAAGATACACAATTGGAATAGTAAAGATACGCAAACGATGTAAAGATACACAATTGGAATAGTAAAGATACGCAAACGATGTAAAGATACTCAGTTTGAAAGAAACACACTCCCACACTTGCAAAACTCTCAAATACAATAGAAACTCGCATCAGAAGCCATACAGAAACATACTCAAACGAGAAATGAAAAGATACACAATTGGAATAGTAAAGATACGCAAACGATGTAAAGATGCACAATTGGAATAGTAAAGATACGCAAACGATGTGAAGATACTCAGTTTGAAAGAAACACACTCCCACACTTGGAAAACTCTCAAATTCAATAGAAACTCGCATCAGAAAGCCTTACAGAAAGATACTCAAACGAGAAATGAAAAGATACACAATTGGAATAGTAAAGATACGCAAATGAAGTAAAGATACACAATTGGAATAGTAAAGATACGCAAACGATGTAAAGATACTCAGTTTGAAAGAAACACACTCCCACACTTGCAAAACTCTCAAATACAATAGAAACTCGCATCAGAAGCCTTACAGAAAGATACTCAAACGAGAAATGAAAAGATACACAATTCGAATAGTAAAGATACGCAAACGATGTAAAGACACACAATTGGAATAGTAAAGATACGCAAACGATGTAAACATACACAATTGGAATAGTAAAGATACGCAAACGATGTAAAGATACTCAGTTTGAAAGAAACACACTCCCACACTTGCAAAACTCTCAAATACAATAGAAACTCGCATCAGAAAGCCTTAGAGAAAGATACTCAAACGAGAAATGAAAAGATACACAATTGGAATAGTAAAGATACGCAAACGATGTAAAGATACACAATTGGAATAGTAAAGATACGCAAACGATGTAAAGATACTCAGTTTGAAAGAAACACACTCCCACATTTGCAAAACTCACAAATACAATAGAAACTCGCTTCCGAAGCCTTAAAGAAAGATACTCAAACGAGAAATGAAAAGATACACAATTCGAATAGTAAAGATACGCAAACGATGTAAAGACACACAATTGGAATAGTAAAGATACGCAAACGATGTAAAGATACTCAGTTTGAAAGAAACACACTCCCACACTTGCAAAACTCTCAAATACAATAGAAACTCGCATCAGAAGCCTTACAGAAAGATACTCAAACGAGAAATGAAAAGATACACAATTCGAATACTAAAGATACGCAAACGATGTAAAGACACACAATTGGAATAGTAAAGATATGCAAACGATGTAAAGATACACAATTGGAATAGTAAAGATACGCAAACGATGTAAAGATACTCAGTTTGAAAGAAACACACTCCCACACTTGCAAAACTCTCAAATACAATAGAAACTCGCATCAGAAAGCCTTAGAGAAAGATACTCAAACGAGAAATGAAAAGATACACAATTGGAATAGTAAAGATACGCAAACGATGTAAAGATACACAATTGGAATATTAAAGATACGGAAACGATGTAAAGATACTCAGTTTGAAAGAAACACACTCCCACATTTGCAAAACTCACAAATACAATAGAAACTCGCTTCCGAAGCCTTAAAGAAAGATACTCAAACGAGAAATGAAAAGATACACAATTGGAATAGTAAAGATACGCAAACGATGTAAGGATACAAAATTGGAATAGTAAAGATACGCAAACGATGTAAAGATACTCAGTTTGAAAGAAACACACTCCCACACTTGCAAAACTCTCAAATACAATAGAAACTCGCATCAGAAGCCATACAGAAACATACTCAAACGAGAAATGAAAAGATACACAATTGGAATAGTAAAGATACGCAAACGATGTAAAGATGCACAATTGGAATAGTAAAGATACGCAAACGATGTAAAGATACTTAGTTTGAAAGAAACACACTCCCACACTTGGAAAACTCTCAAATTCAATAGAAACTCGCATCAGAAAGCCTTACAGAAAGATACTCAAACGAGAAATGAAAAGATACACAATTGGAATAGTAAAGATACGCAAACGAAGTAAAGATACACAATTGGAATAGTAAAGATACGCAAACGATGTAAAGATACTCAGTTTGAAAGAAACACACTCCCACACTTGCAAAACTCTCAAATACAATAGAAACTCGCATCAGAAGCCTTACAGAAAGATACTCAAACGAGAAATGAAAAGATACACAATTCGAATAGTAAAGATACGCAAACGATGTAAAGACACACAATTGGAATAGTAAAGATACGCAAACGATGTAAAGATACACAATTGGAATAGTAAAGATACGCAAACGATGTAAAGATACTCAGTTTGAAAGAAACACACTCCCACACTTGCAAAACTCTCAAATACAATAGAAACTCGCATCTGAAAGCCTTAGAGAAAGATACTCAAACGAGAAATGAAAAGATACACAATTGGAATAGTAAAGATACGCAAACGATGTAAAGATACACAATTGGAATAGTAAAGATACGCAAACGATGTAAAGATACACAATTGGAATAGTAAAGATACGCAAACGATGTAAAGAGACTCAGTTTGAAAGAAACACACTCCCACATTTGCAAAACTCACAAATACAATAGAAACTCGCTTCCGAAGCCTTAAAGAAAGATACTCAAACGAGAAATGAAAAGATACACAATTGGAATAGTAAAGATACGCAAACGATGTAAGGATACAGAATTGGAATAGTAAAGATACGCAAACGATGTAAAGATATTCAGTTTGAAAGAAACACACTCCCACACTTGCAAAACTCTCAAATACAATAGAAACTCGCATCAGAAGCCATACAGAAACATACTCAAACGAGAAATGAAAAGATACACAATTGGAATAGTAAAGATACGCAAACGATGTAAAGATGCACAATTGGAATAGTAAAGATATGCAAACGATGTAAAGATACTCAGTTTGAAAGAAACACACTCCCACACTTGGAAAACTCTCAAATTCAATAGAAACTCGCATCAGAAAGCCTTACAGAAAGATACTCAAACGAGAAATGAAAAGATACACAATTGGAATAGTAAAGATACGCAAACGATGTAAAGATACACAATTGGAATAGTAAAGATACGCAAACGATGTAAAGATACTCAGTTTGAAAGAAACACACTCCCACACTTGCAAAACTCTCAAATACAATAGAAACTCGCATCAGAAGCCATACAGAAACATACTCAAACGAGAAATGAAAAGATACACAATTGGAATAGTAAAGATACGCAAACGATGTAAAGATGCACAATTGGAATAGTAAAGATACGCAAACGATGTGAAGATACTCAGTTTGAAAGAAACACACTCCCACACTTGGAAAACTCTCAAATTCAATAGAAACTCGCATCAGAAAGCCTTACAGAAAGATACTCAAACGAGAAATGAAAAGATACACAATTGGAATAGTAAAGATACGCAAATGAAGTAAAGATACACAATTGGAATAGTAAAGATACGCAAACGATGTAAAGATACTCAGTTTGAAAGAAACACACTCCCACACTTGCAAAACTCTCAAATACAATAGAAACTCGCATCAGAAGCCTTACAGAAAGATACTCAAACGAGAAATGAAAAGATACACAATTCGAATAGTAAAGATACGCAAACGATGTAAAGACACACAATTGGAATAGTAAAGATACGCAAACGATGTAAACATACACAATTGGAATAGTAAAGATACGCAAACGATGTAAAGATACTCAGTTTGAAAGAAACACACTCCCACACTTGCAAAACTCTCAAATACAATAGAAACTCGCATCAGAAAGCCTTAGAGAAAGATACTCAAACGAGAAATGAAAAGATACACAATTGGAATAGTAAAGATACGCAAACGATGTAAAGATACACAATTGGAATAGTAAAGATACGCAAACGATGTAAAGATACTCAGTTTGAAAGAAACACACTCCCACATTTGCAAAACTCACAAATACAATAGAAACTCGCTTCCGAAGCCTTAAAGAAAGATACTCAAACGAGAAATGAAAAGATACACAATTGGAATAGTAAAGATACGCAAACGATGTAAGGATACAAAATTGGAATAGTAAAGATACGCAAACGATGTAAAGATACTCAGTTTGAAAGAAACACACTCCCACACTTGCAAAACTCTCAAATACAATAGAAACTCGCATCAGAAGCCATACAGAAACATACTCAAACGAGAAATGAAAAGATACACAATTGGAATAGTAAAGATACGCAAACGATGTAAAGATGCACAATTGGAATAGTAAAGATAGGCAAACGATGTAAAGATACTCAGTTTGAAAGAAACACACTCCCACACTTGGAAAACTCTCAAATTCAATAGAAACTCGCATCAGAAAGCCTTACAGAAAGATACTCAAACGAGAAATGAAAAGATACACAATTGGAATAGTAAAGATACGCAAACGATGTAAAGATACACAATTGGAATAGTAAAGATACGCAAACGATGTAAAGATACTCAGTTTGAAAGAAACACACTCCCACACTTGCAAAACTCTCAAATACAATAGAAACTGGCATCAGAAGCCATACAGAAACATACTCAAACGAGAAATGAAAAGATACACAATTGAATAGTAAAGATACGCAAACGATGTAAAGATGCACAATTGGAATAGTAAAGATACGCAAACGATGTAAAGATACTCAGTTTGAAAGAAACACACTCCCACACTTGGAAAACTCTCAAATTCAATAGAAACTCACATCAGAAAGCCTTACAGAAACATACTCAAACGAGAAATGAAAAGATACACAATTGGAATAGTAAAGATACGCAAACGATGTAAAGATACACAATTGGAATAGTAAAGATACGCAAACGAAGTAAAGATACACAATTGGAATAGTAAAGATACGCAAACGATGTAAAGATACTCAGTTTGAAAGAAACACACTCCCACACTTGGAAAACTCTCAAATTCAATAGAAACTCGCATCAGAAAGCCTTACAGAAAGATACTCAAACGAGAAATGAAAAGATACACAATTGGAATAGTAAAGATACGCAAATGAAGTAAAGATACACAATTGGAATAGTAAAGATACGCAAACGATGTAAAGATACTCAGTTTGAAAGAAACACACTCCCACACTTGCAAAACTCTCAAATACAGTAGAAACTCGCATCAGAAGCCTTACAGAAAGATACTCAAACGAGAAATGAAAAGATACACAATTCGAATAGTAAAGATACGCAAACGATGTAAAGACACACAATTGGAATAGTAAAGATACGCAAACGATGTAAAGATACACAATTGGAATAGTAAAGATACGCAAACGATGTAAAGATACTCAGTTTGAAAGAAACACACTCCCACACTTGCAAAACTCTCAAATACAATAGAAACTCGCATCAGAAAGCCTTAGAGAAAGATACTCAAACGAGAAATGAAAAGATACACAATTGGAATAGTAAAGATACGCAAACGATGTAAAGATACACAATTGGAATAGTAAAGATACGCAAACGATGTAAAGATACTCAGTTTGAAAGAAACACACTCCCACGTTTGCAAAACTCACAAATACAATAGAAACTCGCTTCCGAAGCCTTAAAGAAAGATACTCAAACGAGAAATGAAAAGATACACAATTGGAATAGTAAAGATACGCAAACGATGTAAGGATACAAAATTGGAATAGTAAAGATACGCAAACGATGTAAAGATACTCAGTTTGAAAGAAACACACTCCCACACTTGCAAAACTCTCAAATACAATAGAAACTCGCATCAGAAGCCATACAGAAACATACTCAAACGAGAAATGAAAAGATACACAATTGGAATAGTAAAGATACGCAAACGATGTAAAGATGCACAATTGGAATAGTAAAGATACGCAAACGATGTAAAGATACTCAGTTTGAAAGAAACACACTCCCACACTTGGAAAACTCTCAAATTCAATAGAAACTCGCATCAGAAAGCCTTACAGAAAGATACTCAAACGAGAAATGAAAAGATACACAATTGGAATAGTAAAGATACGCAAACGATGTAAAGATACACAATTGGAATAGTAAAGATACGCAAACGATGTAAAGATACTCAGTTTGAAAGAAACACACTCCCACACTTGCAAAACTCTCAAATACAATAGAAACTGGCATCAGAAGCCATACAGAAACATACTCAAACGAGAAATGAAAAGATACACAATTGAATAGTAAAGATACGCAAACGATGTAAAGATGCACAATTGGAATAGTAAAGATACGCAAACGATGTAAAGATACTCAGTTTGAAAGAAACACACTCCCACACTTGGAAAACTCTCAAATTCAATAGAAACTCACATCAGAAAGCCTTACAGAAACATACTCAAACGAGAAATGAAAAGATACACAATTGGAATAGTAAAGATACGCAAACGAAGTAAAGATACACAATTGGAATAGTAAAGATACGCAAACGAAGTAAAGATACACAATTGGAATAGTAAAGATACGCAAACGATGTAAAGATACTCAGTTTGAAAGAAACACACTCCCACACTTGGAAAACTCTCAAATTCAATAGAAACTCGCATCAGAAAGCCTTACAGAAAGATACTCAAACGAGAAATGAAAAGATACACAATTGGAATAGTAAAGATACGCAAATGAAGTAAAGATACACAATTGGAATAGTAAAGATACGCAAACGATGTAAAGATACTCAGTTTGAAAGAAACACACTCCCACACTTGCAAAACTCTCAAATACAGTAGAAACTCGCATCAGAAGCCTTACAGAAAGATACTCAAACGAGAAATGAAAAGATACACAATTCGAATAGTAAAGATACGCAAACGATGTAAAGACACACAATTGGAATAGTAAAGATACGCAAACGATGTAAAGATACACAATTGGAATAGTAAAGATACGCAAACGATGTAAAGATACTCAGTTTGAAAGAAACACACTCCCACACTTGCAAAACTCTCAAATACAATAGAAACTCGCATCAGAAAGCCTTAGAGAAAGATACTCAAACGAGAAATGAAAAGATACACAATTGGAATAGTAAAGATACGCAAACGATGTAAAGATACACAATTGGAATAGTAAAGATACGCAAACGATGTAAAGATACTCAGTTTGAAAGAAACACACTCCCACACTTGCAAAACTCACAAATACAATAGAAACTCGCTTCCGAAGCCTTAAAGAAAGATACTCAAACGAGAAATGAAAAGATACACAATTGGAATAGTAAAGATACGCAAACGATGTAAGGATACAAAATTGGAATAGTAAAGATACGCAAACGATGTAAAGATACTCAGTTTGAAAGAAACACACTCCCACACTTGCAAAACTCTCAAATACAATAGAAACTCGCATCAGAAGCCATACAGAAACATACTCAAACGAGAAATGAAAAGATACACAATTGGAATAGTAAAGATACGCAAACGATGTAAAGATGCACAATTGGAATAGTAAAGATACGCAAACGATGTAAAGATACTCAGTTTGAAAGAAACACACTCCCACACTTGGAAAACTCTCAAATTCAATAGAAACTCGCATCAGAAACCCTTACAGAAAGATACTCAAACGAGAAATGAAAAGATACACAATTGGAATAGTAAAGATACGCAAACGATGTAAAGATACACAATTGGAATAGTAAAGATACGCAAACGATGTAAAGATACTCAGTTTGAAAGAAACACACTCCCACACTTGCAAAACTCTCAAATACAATAGAAACTCGCATCAGAAGCCATACAGAAACATACTCAAACGAGAAATGAAAAGATACACAATTGGAATAGTAAAGATACGCAAACGATGTAAAGATGCACAATTGGAATAGTAAAGATACGCAAACGATGTAAAGATACTCAGTTTGAAAGAAACACACTCCCACACTTGGAAAACTCTCAAATTCAATAGAAACTCGCATCAGAAGCCTTACAGAAAGATACTCAAACGAGAAATGAAAAGATACACAATTCGAATAGTAAAGATACACAAACGATGTAAAGACACACAATTGGAATAGTAAAGATACGCAAACGATGTAAAGATACACAATTGGAATAGTAAAGATACGCAAACGATGTAAAGATACTCAGTTTGAAAGAAACACACTCCCACACTTGGAAAACTCTCAAATACAATAGAAACTCGCATCAGAAAGCCTTAGAGAAAGATACTCAAACGAGAAATGAAAAGATACACAATTGGAATAGTAAAGATACGCAAACGATGTAAAGATACACAATTGGAATAGTAAAGATACGCAAACGATGTAAAGATACTCAGTTTGAAAGAAACACACTCCCACATTTGCAAAACTCACAAATACAATAGAAACTCGCTTCCGAAGCCTTAAAGAAAGATACTCAAACGAGAAATGAAAAGATACACAATTGGAATAGTAAAGATACGCAAACGATGTAAGGATACAAAATTGGAATAGTAAAGATACGCAAACGATGTAAAGATACTCAGTTTGAAAGAAACACACTCCCACACTTGCAAAACTCTCAAATACAATAGAAACTCGCATCAGAAGCCATACAGAAACATACTCAAACGAGAAATGAAAAGATACACAATTGGAATAGTAAAGATACGCAAACGATGTAAAGATGCACAATTGGAATAGTAAAGATACGCAAACGATGTAAAGATACTCAGTTTGAAAGAAACACACTCCCACACTTGCAAAACTCTCAAATTCAATAGAAACTCGCATCAGAAAGCCTTACAGAAAGATACTCAAACGAGAAATGAAAAGATACACAATTGGAATAGTAAAGATACGCAAACGATGTAAAGATACTCAGTTTGAAAGAAACACACTCCCACACTTGCAAAACTCTCAAATACAATAGAAACTCGCATCAGAAGCCTTACAGAAAGATACTCAAACGAGAAATGAAAAGATACACAATTTGAATAGTAAAGATACGCAAACGATGTAAAGACACACAATTGGAATAGTAAAGATACGCAAACGATGTAAATATACACAATTGGAATAGTAAAGATACGCAAACGATGTAAAGATACTCAGTTTGAAAGAAACACACTCCCACACTTGCAAAACTCTCAAATACAATAGAAACTCGCATCAGAAAGCCTTAGAGAAAGATACTCAAACGAGAAATGAAAAGATACACAATTGGAATAGTAAAGATACGCAAACGATGTAAAGATACACAATTGGAATAGTAAAGATACGCAAACGATGTAAAGATACACAATTGGAATAGTAAAGATACGCAAACAATGTAAAGAGACTCAGTTTGAAAGAAACACACTCCCACATTTGCAAAACTCACAAATACAATAGAAACTCGCTTCCGAAGCCTTAAAGAAAGATACTCAAACGAGAAATGAAAAGATACACAATTGGAATAGTAAAGATACGCAAACGATGTAAAGATGCACAATTGGAATAGTAAAGATACGCAAACGATGTAAAGATACTCAGTTTGAAAGAAACACACTCCCACACTTGCAAAACTCTCAAATTCAATAGAAACTCGCATCAGAAAGCCTTACAGAAAGATACTCAAACGAGAAATGAAAAGATACACAATTGGAATAGTAAAGATACGCAAACGATGTAAACATACTCAGTTTGAAAGAAACACACTCCCACACTTGCAAAACTCTCAAATTCAATAGAAACTCGCATCAGAAAGCCTTACAAAGAGATACTCGAACGAGAAATGAAAAGATACACAATTGGAATAGTAAAGATACGCAAACGAAGTAAAGATACACAATTGGAATAGTAAAGATACGCAAACGATGTAAAGATACTCAGTTTGAAAGAAACACACTCCCACACTTGCAAAACTCTCAAATACAATAGAAACTCGCTTCCGAAGCCTTAAAGAAAGATACTCAAACGAGAAATGAAAAGATACACAATTGGAATAGTAAAGATACGCAAACGATGTAAAGATGCACAATTGGAATAGTAAAGATACGCAAACGATGTAAAGATACTCAGTTTGAAAGAAACACACTCCCACACTTGGAAAACTCTCAAATTCAATAGAAACTCGCATCAGAAAGCCTTACAGAAAGATACTCAAACGAGAAATGAAAAGATACACAATTGGAATAGTAAAGATACGCAAACGATGTAAAGATACTCAGTTTGAAAGAAACACACTCCCACACTTGGAAAACTCTCAAATTCAATAGAAACTCGCATCAGAAAGCCTTACAGAAAGATACTCAAACGAGAAATGAAAAGATACACAATTGGAATAGTAAAGATACGCAAATGAAGTAAAGATACACAATTGGAATAGTAAAGATACGCAAACGATGTAAAGATACTCAGTTTGAAAGAAACACACTCCCACACTTGCAAAACTCTCAAATACAGTAGAAACTCGCATCAGAAGCCTTACAGAAAGATACTCAAACGAGAAATGAAAAGATACACAATTCGAATAGTAAAGATACGCAAACGATGTAAAGACACACAATTGGAATAGTAAAGATACGCAAACGATGTAAAGATACACAATTGGAATAGTAAAGATACGCAAACGATGTAAAGATACTCAGTTTGAAAGAAACACACTCCCACACTTGCAAAACTCTCAAATACAATAGAAACTCGCATCAGAAAGCCTTAGAGAAAGATACTCAAACGAGAAATGAAAAGATACACAATTGGAATAGTAAAGATACGCAAACGATGTAAAGATACACAATTGGAATAGTAAAGATACGCAAACGATGTAAAGATACTCAGTTTGAAAGAAACACACTCCCACATTTGCAAAACTCACAAATACAATAGAAACTCGCTTCCGAAGCCTTAAAGAAAGATACTCAAACGAGAAATGAAAAGATACACAATTGGAATAGTAAAGATACGCAAACGATGTAAGGATACAAAATTGGAATAGTAAAGATACGCAAACGATGTAAAGATACTCAGTTTGAAAGAAACACACTCCCACACTTGCAAAACTCTCAAATACAATAGAAACTCGCATCAGAAGCCATACAGAAACATACTCAAACGAGAAATGAAAAGATACACAATTGGAATAGTAAAGATACGCAAACGATGTAAAGATGCACAATTGGAATAGTAAAGATACGCAAACGATGTAAAGATACTCAGTTTGAAAGAAACACACTCCCACACTTGGAAAACTCTCAAATTCAATAGAAACTCGCATCAGAAACCCTTACAGAAAGATACTCAAACGAGAAATGAAAAGATACACAATTGGAATAGTAAAGATACGCAAACGATGTAAAGATACACAATTGGAATAGTAAAGATACGCAAACGATGTAAAGATACTCAGTTTGAAAGAAACACACTCCCACACTTGCAAAACTCTCAAATACAATAGAAACTCGCATCAGAAGCCATACAGAAACATACTCAAACGAGAAATGAAAAGATACACAATTGGAATAGTAAAGATACGCAAACGATGTAAAGATGCACAATTGGAATAGTAAAGATACGCAAACGATGTAAAGATACTCAGTTTGAAAGAAACACACTCCCACACTTGGAAAACTCTCAAATTCAATAGAAACTCGCATCAGAAGCCTTACAGAAAGATACTCAAACGAGAAATGAAAAGATACACAATTCGAATAGTAAAGATACACAAACGATGTAAAGACACACAATTGGAATAGTAAAGATACGCAAACGATGTAAAGATACACAATTGGAATAGTAAAGATACGCAAACGATGTAAAGATACTCAGTTTGAAAGAAACACACTCCCACACTTGCAAAACTCTCAAATACAATAGAAACTCGCATCAGAAAGCCTTAGAGAAAGATACTCAAACGAGAAATGAAAAGATACACAATTGGAATAGTAAAGATACGCAAACGATGTAAAGATACACAATTGGAATAGTAAAGATACGCAAACGATGTAAAGATACTCAGTTTGAAAGAAACACACTCCCACATTTGCAAAACTCACAAATACAATAGAAACTCGCTTCCGAAGCCTTAAAGAAAGATACTCAAACGAGAAATGAAAAGATACACAATTGGAATAGTAAAGATACGCAAACGATGTAAGGATACAAAATTGGAATAGTAAAGATACGCAAACGATGTAAAGATACTCAGTTTGAAAGAAACACACTCCCACACTTGCAAAACTCTCAAATACAATAGAAACTCGCATCAGAAGCCATACAGAAACATACTCAAACGAGAAATGAAAAGATACACAATTGGAATAGTAAAGATACGCAAACGATGTAAAGATGCACAATTGGAATAGTAAAGATACGCAAACGATGTAAAGATACTCAGTTTGAAAGAAACACACTCCCACACTTGCAAAACTCTCAAATTCAATAGAAACTCGCATCAGAAAGCCTTACAGAAAGATACTCAAACGAGAAATGAAAAGATACACAATTGGAATAGTAAAGATACGCAAACGATGTAAAGATACTCAGTTTGAAAGAAACACACTCCCACACTTGCAAAACTCTCAAATACAATAGAAACTCGCATCAGAAGCCTTACAGAAAGATACTCAAACGAGAAATGAAAAGATACACAATTTGAATAGTAAAGATACGCAAACGATGTAAACACACAATTGGAATAGTAAAGATACGCAAACGATGTAAATATACACAATTGGAATAGTAAAGATACGCAAACGATGTAAAGATACTCAGTTTGAAAGAAACACACTCCCACACTTGCAAAACTCTCAAATACAATAGAAACTCGCATCAGAAAGCCTTAGAGAAAGATACTCAAACGAGAAATGAAAAGATACACAATTGGAATAGTAAAGATACGCAAACGATGTAAAGATACACAATTGGAATAGTAAAGATACGCAAACGATGTAAAGATACACAATTGGAATAGTAAAGATACGCAAACAATGTAAAGAGACTCAGTTTGAAAGAAACACACTCCCACATTTGCAAAACTCACAAATACAATAGAAACTCGCTTCCGAAGCCTTAAAGAAAGATACTCAAACGAGAAATGAAAAGATACACAATTGGAATAGTAAAGATACGCAAACGATGTAAAGATACACAATTGGAATAGTAAAGATACGCAAACGATGTAAAGATACTCAGTTTGAAAGAAACACACTCCCACACTTGGAAAACTCTCAAATTCAATAGAAACTCGCATCAGAAAGCCTTACAGAAAGATACTCAAACGAGAAATGAAAAGATACACAATTGGAATAGTAAAGATACGCAAACGATGTAAACATACTCAGTTTGAAAGAAACACACTCCCACACTTGCAAAACTCTCAAATTCAATAGAAACTCGCATCAGAAAGCCTTACAAAGAGATACTCGAACGAGAAATGAAAAGATACACAATTGGAATAGTAAAGATACGCAAACGAAGTAAAGATACACAATTGGAATAGTAAAGATACGCAAACGATGTAAAGATACTCAGTTTGAAAGAAACACACTCCCACACTTGCAAAACTCTCAAATACAATAGAAACTCGCTTCCGAAGCCTTAAAGAAAGATACTCAAACGAGAAATGAAAAGATACACAATTGGAATAGTAAAGATACGCAAACGATGTAAAGATGCACAATTGGAATAGTAAAGATACGCAAACGATGTAAAGATACTCAGTTTGAAAGAAACACACTCCCACACTTGGAAAACTCTCAAATTCAATAGAAACTCGCATCAGAAAGCCTTACAGAAAGATACTCAAACGAGAAATGAAAAGATACACAATTGGAATAGTAAAGATACGCAAACGATGTAAAGATACTCAGTTTGAAAGAAACACACTCCCACACTTGCAAAACTCTCAAATACAATAGAAACTCGCATCAGAAGCCTTACAGAAAGATACTCAAACGAGAAATGAAAAGATACACAATTCGAATAGTAAAGATACGCAAACGATGTAAAGACACACAATTGGAATAGTAAAGATACGCAAACGATGTAAAGATACACAATTGGAATAGTAAAGATACGCAAACGATGTAAAGATACTCAGTTTGAAAGAAACACACTCCCACACTTGCAAAACTCTCAAATACAATAGAAACTCGCATCAGAAAGCCTTAGAGAAAGATACTCAAACGAGTAATGAAAAGATACACAATTGGAATAGTAAAGATACGCAAACGATGTAAAGATACACAATTGAAATAGTAAAGATACGCAAACGATGTAAAGATACTCAGTTTGGAAGAAACACACTCCCACATTTGCAAAACTCACAAATACAATAGAAACTCGCTTCCGAAGCCTTAAAGAAAGATACTCAAACGAGAAATGAAAAGATACACAATTGGAATAGTAAAGATACGCAAACGATGTAAGGATACAAAATTGGAATAGTAAAGATACGCAAACGATGTAAAGATACTCAGTTTGAAAGAAACACACTCCCACACTTGCAAAACTCTCAAATACAATAGAAACTCGCATCAGAAGCCATACAGAAACATACTCAAACGAGAAATGAAAAGATACACAATTGGAATAGTAAAGATACGCAAACGATGTAAAGATGCACAATTGGAATAGTAAAGATACGCAAACGATGTGAAGATACTCAGTTTGAAAGAAACACACTCCCACACTTGGAAAACTCTCAAATTCAATAGAAACTCGCATCAGAAAGCCTTACAGAAAGATACTCAAACGATAAATGAAAAGATACACAATTGGAATAGTAAAGATACGCAAATGAAGTAAAGATACACAATTGGAATAGTAAAGATACGCAAACGATGTAAAGATACTCAGTTTGAAAGAAACACACTCCCACACTTGCAAAACTCACAAATACAATAGAAACTCGCATCAGAAGCCTTACAGAAAGATACTCAAACGAGAAATGAAAAGATACACAATTCGAATAGTAAAGATACGCAAACGATGTAAAGACACACAATTGGAATAGTAAAGATACGCAAACGATGTAAACATACACAATTGGAATAGTAAAGATACGCAAACGATGTAAAGATACTCAGTTTGAAAGAAACACACTCCCACACTTGCAAAACTCTCAAATACAATAGAAACTCGCATCAGAAAGCCTTAGAGAAAGATACTCAAACGAGAAATGAAAAGATACACAATTGGAATAGTAAAGATACGCAAACGATGTAAAGATACACAATTGGAATAGTAAAGATACGCAAACGATGTAAAGATACTCAGTTTGAAAGAAACACACTCCCACATTTGCAAAACTCACAAATACAATAGAAACTCGCTTCCGAAGCCTTAAAGAAAGATACTCAAACGAGAAATGAAAAGATACACAATTGGAATAGTAAAGATACGCAAACGATGTAAGGATACAAAATTGGAATAGTAAAGATACGCAAACGATGTAAAGATACTCAGTTTGAAAGAAACACACTCCCACACTTGCAAAACTCTCAAATACAATAGAAACTCGCATCAGAAGCCATACAGAAACATACTCAAACGAGAAATGAAAAGATACACAATTGGAATAGTAAAGATACGCAAACGATGTAAAGATGCACAATTGGAATAGTAAAGATAGGCAAACGATGTAAAGATACTCAGTTTGAAAGAAACACACTCCCACACTTGGAAAACTCTCAAATTCAATAGAAACTCGCATCAGAAAGCCTTACAGAAAGATACTCAAACGAGAAATGAAAAGATACACAATTGGAATAGTAAAGATACGCAAACGATGTAAAGATACACAATTGGAATAGTAAAGATACGCAAACGATGTAAAGATACTCAGTTTGAAAGAAACACACTCCCACACTTGCAAAACTCTCAAATACAATAGAAACTGGCATCAGAAGCCATACAGAAACATACTCAAACGAGAAATGAAAAGATACACAATTGAATAGTAAAGATACGCAAACGATGTAAAGATGCACAATTGGAATAGTAAAGATACGCAAACGATGTAAAGATACTCAGTTTGAAAGAAACACACTCCCACACTTGGAAAACTCTCAAATTCAATAGAAACTCACATCAGAAAGCCTTACAGAAACATACTCAAACGAGAAATGAAAAGATACACAATTGGAATAGTAAAGATACGCAAACGATGTAAAGATACACAATTGGAATAGTAAAGATACGCAAACGAAGTAAAGATACACAATTGGAATAGTAAAGATACGCAAACGATGTAAAGATACTCAGTTTGAAAGAAACACACTCCCACACTTGGAAAACTCTCAAATTCAATAGAAACTCGCATCAGAAAGCCTTACAGAAAGATACTCAAACGAGAAATGAAAAGATACACAATTGGAATAGTAAAGATACGCAAATGAAGTAAAGATACACAATTGGAATAGTAAAGATACGCAAACGATGTAAAGATACTCAGTTTGAAAGAAACACACTCCCACACTTGCAAAACTCTCAAATACAGTAGAAACTCGCATCAGAAGCCTTACAGAAAGATACTCAAACGAGAAATGAAAAGATACACAATTCGAATAGTAAAGATACGCAAACGATGTAAAGACACACAATTGGAATAGTAAAGATACGCAAACGATGTAAAGATACACAATTGGAATAGTAAAGATACGCAAACGATGTAAAGATACTCAGTTTGAAAGAAACACACTCCCACACTTGCAAAACTCTCAAATACAATAGAAACTCGCATCAGAAAGCCTTAGAGAAAGATACTCAAACGAGAAATGAAAAGATACACAATTGGAATAGTAAAGATACGCAAACGATGTAAAGATACACAATTGGAATAGTAAAGATACGCAAACGATGTAAAGATACTCAGTTTGAAAGAAACACACTCTTACATTTGCAAAACTCACAAATACAATAGAAACTCGCTTCCGAAGCCTTAAAGAAAGATACTCAAACGAGAAATGAAAAGATACACAATTGGAATAGTAAAGATACGCAAACGATGTAAGGATACAAAATTGGAATAGTAAAGATACGCAAACGATGTAAAGATACTCAGTTTGAAAGAAACACACTCCCACACTTGCAAAACTCTCAAATACAATAGAAACTCGCATCAGAAGCCATACAGAAACATACTCAAACGAGAAATGAAAAGATACACAATTGGAATAGTAAAGATACGCAAACGATGTAAAGATGCACAATTGGAATAGTAAAGATACGCAAACGATGTAAAGATACTCAGTTTGAAAGAAACACACTCCCACACTTGGAAAACTCTCAAATTCAATAGAAACTCGCATCAGAAACCCTTACAGAAAGATACTCAAACGAGAAATGAAAAGATACACAATTGGAATAGTAAAGATACGCAAACGATGTAAAGATACACAATTGGAATAGTAAAGATACGCAAACGATGTAAAGATACTCAGTTTGAAAGAAACACACTCCCACACTTGCAAAACTCTCAAATACAATAGAAACTCGCATCAGAAGCCATACAGAAACATACTCAAACGAGAAATGAAAAGATACACAATTGGAATAGTAAAGATACGCAAACGATGTAAAGATGCACAATTGGAATAGTAAAGATACGCAAACGATGTAAAGATACTCAGTTTGAAAGAAACACACTCCCACACTTGGAAAACTCTCAAATTCAATAGAAACTCGCATCAGAAGCCTTACAGAAAGATACTCAAACGAGAAATGAAAAGATACACAATTCGAATAGTAAAGATACACAAACGATGTAAAGACACACAATTGGAATAGTAAAGATACGCAAACGATGTAAAGATACACAATTGGAATAGTAAAGATACGCAAACGATGTAAAGATACTCAGTTTGAAAGAAACACACTCCCACACTTGCAAAACTCTCAAATACAATAGAAACTCGCATCAGAAAGCCTTAGAGAAAGATACTCAAACGAGAAATGAAAAGATACACAATTGGAATAGTAAAGATACGCAAACGATGTAAAGATACACAATTGGAATAGTAAAGATACGCAAACGATGTAAAGATACTCAGTTTGAAAGAAACACACTCCCACACTTGCAAAACTCACAAATACAATAGAAACTCGCTTCCGAAGCCTTAAAGAAAGATACTCAAACGAGAAATGAAAAGATACACAATTGGAATAGTAAAGATACGCAAACGATGTAAGGATACAAAATTGGAATAGTAAAGATACGCAAACGATGTAAAGATACTCAGTTTGAAAGAAACACACTCCCACACTTGCAAAACTCTCAAATACAATAGAAACTCGCATCAGAAGCCATACAGAAACATACTCAAACGAGAAATGAAAAGATACACAATTGGAATAGTAAAGATACGCAAACGATGTAAAGATGCACAATTGGAATAGTAAAGATACGCAAACGATGTAAAGATACTCAGTTTGAAAGAAACACACTCCCACACTTGCAAAACTCTCAAATACAATAGAAACTCGCATCAGAAGCCATACAGAAACATACTCAAACGAGAAATGAAAAGATACACAATTGAAATAGTAAAGATACGCAAACGATGTAAAGATGCACAATTGGAATAGTAAAGATACGCAAACGATGTAAAGATACTCAGTTTGAAAGAAACACACTCCCACATTTGCAAAACTCACAAATACAATAGAAACTCGCTTCCGAAGCCTTAAAGAAAGATACTCAAACGAGAAATGAAAAGATACACAATTGGAATAGTAAAGATACGCAAACGATGTAAGGATACAAAATTGGAATAGTAAAGATACGCAAACGATGTAAAGATACTCAGTTTGAAAGAAACACACTCCCACACTTGCAAAACTCTCAAATACAATAGAAACTCGCATCAGAAGCCATACAGAAACATACTCAAACGAGAAATGAAAAGATACACAATTGGAATAGTAAAGATACGCAAACGATGTAAAGATGCACAATTGGAATAGTAAAGATACGCAAACGATGTAAAGATACTCAGTTTGAAAGAAACACACTCCCACACTTGCAAAACTCACAAATACAATAGAAACTCGCTTCCGAAGCCTTAAAGAAAGATACTCAAACGAGAAATGAAAAGATACACAATTGGAATAGTAAAGATACGCAAACGATGTAAGGATACAAAATTGGAATAGTAAAGATACGCAAACGATGTAAAGATACTCAGTTTGAAAGAAACACACTCCCACACTTGCAAAACTCTCAAATACAATAGAAACTCGCATCAGAAGCCATACAGAAACAAACTCAAACGAGAAATGAAAAGATACACAATTGGAATAGTAAAGATACGCAAACGATGTAAAGATGCACAATTGGAATAGTAAAGATACGCAAACGATGTAAAGATACTCAGTTTGAAAGAAACACACTCCCACACTTGCAAAACTCTCAAATTCAATAGAAACTCGCATCAGAAAGCCTTACAGAAAGATACTCAAACGAGAAATGAAAAGATACACAATTGGAATAGTAAAGATACGCAAACGATGTAAAGATACTCAGTTTGAAAGAAACACACTCCCACACTTGCAAAACTCTCAAATACAATAGAAACTCGCATCAGAAGCCTTACAGAAAGATACTCAAACGAGAAATGAAAAGATACACAATTTGAATAGTAAAGATACGCAAACGATGTAAAGACACACAATTGGAATAGTAAAGATACGCAAACGATGTAAATATACACAATTGGAATAGTAAAGATACGCAAACGATGTAAAGATACTCAGTTTGAAAGAAACACACTCCCACACTTGCAAAACTCTCAAATACAATAGAAACTCGCATCAGAAAGCCTTAGAGAAAGATACTCAAACGAGAAATGAAAAGATACACAATTGGAATAGTAAAGATACGCAAACGATGTAAAGATACACAATTGGAATAGTAAAGATACGCAAACGATGTAAAGATACACAATTGGAATAGTAAAGATACGCAAACAATGTAAAGAGACTCAGTTTGAAAGAAACACACTCCCACATTTGCAAAACTCACAAATACAATAGAAACTCGCTTCCGAAGCCTTAAAGAAAGATACTCAAACGAGAAATGAAAAGATACACAATTGGAATAGTAAAGATACGCAAACGATGTAAAGATACACAATTGGAATAGTAAAGATACGCAAACGATGTAAAGATACTCAGTTTGAAAGAAACACACTCCCACACTTGGAAAACTCTCAAATTCAATAGAAACTCGCATCAGAAAGCCTTACAGAAAGATACTCAAACGAGAAATGAAAAGATACACAATTGGAATAGTAAAGATACGCAAACGATGTAAACATACTCAGTTTGAAAGAAACACACTCCCACACTTGCAAAACTCTCAAATTCAATAGAAACTCGCATCAGAAAGCCTTACAAAGAGATACTCGAACGAGAAATGAAAAGATACACAATTGGAATAGTAAAGATACGCAAACGAAGTAAAGATACACAATTGGAATAGTAAAGATACGCAAACGATGTAAAGATACTCAGTTTGAAAGAAACACACTCCCACACTTGCAAAACTCTCAAATACAATAGAAACTCGCTTCCGAAGCCTTAAAGAAAGATACTCAAACGAGAAATGAAAAGATACACAATTGGAATAGTAAAGATACGCAAACGATGTAAAGATGCACAATTGGAATAGTAAAGATACGCAAACGATGTAAAGATACTCAGTTTGAAAGAAACACACTCCCACACTTGGAAAACTCTCAAATTCAATAGAAACTCGCATCAGAAAGCCTTACAGAAAGATACTCAAACGAGAAATGAAAAGATACACAATTGGAATAGTAAAGATACGCAAACGATGTAAAGATACTCAGTTTGAAAGAAACACACTCCCACACTTGCAAAACTCTCAAATACAATAGAAACTCGCATCAGAAGCCTTACAGAAAGATACTCAAACGAGAAATGAAAAGATACACAATTCGAATAGTAAAGATACGCAAACGATGTAAAGACACACAATTGGAATAGTAAAGATACGCAAACGATGTAAAGATACACAATTGGAATAGTAAAGATACGCAAACGATGTAAAGATACTCAGTTTGAAAGAAACACACTCCCACACTTGCAAAACTCTCAAATACAATAGAAACTCGCATCAGAAAGCCTTAGAGAAAGATACTCAAACGAGTAATGAAAAGATACACAATTGGAATAGTAAAGATACGCAAACGATGTAAAGATACACAATTGAAATAGTAAAGAAACGCAAACGATGTAAAGATACTCAGTTTGGAAGAAACACACTCCCACATTTGCAAAACTCACAAATACAATAGAAACTCGCTTCCGAAGCCTTAAAGAAAGATACTCAAACGAGAAATGAAAAGATACACAATTGGAATAGTAAAGATACGCAAACGATGTAAGGATACAAAATTGGAATAGTAAAGATACGCAAACGATGTAAAGATACTCAGTTTGAAAGAAACACACTCCCACACTTGCAAAACTCTCAAATACAATAGAAACTCGCATCAGAAGCCATACAGAAACATACTCAAACGAGAAATGAAAAGATACACAATTGGAATAGTAAAGATACGCAAACGATGTAAAGATGCACAATTGGAATAGTAAAGATAGGCAAACGATGTAAAGATACTCAGTTTGAAAGAAACACACTCCCACACATGGAAAACTCTCAAATTCAATAGAAACTCGCATCAGAAACCCTTACAGAAAGATACTCAAACGAGAAATGAAAAGATACACAATTGGAATAGTAAAGATACGCAAACGATGTAAAGATACACAATTGGAATAGTAAAGATACGCAAACGATGTAAAGAGACTCAGTTTGAAAGAAACACACTCCCACATTTGCAAAACTCACAAATACAATAGAAACTCGCTTCCGAAGCCTTAAAGAAAGATACTCAAACGAGAAATGAAAAGATACACAATTGGAATAGTAAAGATACGCAAACGATGTAAAGATGCACAATTGGAATAGTAAAGATACGCAAACGATGTAAAGATACTCAGTTTGAAAGAAACACACTCCCACACTTGGAAAACTCTCAAATTCAATAGAAACTCGCATCAGAAAGCCTTACAGAAACATACTCAAACGAGAAATGAAAAGATACACAATTGGAATAGTAAAGATACGCAAACGATGTAAAGATACTCAGTTTGAAAGAAATACACTCCCACACTTGCAAAACTCTCAAATACAATAGAAACTCGCATCAGAAAGCCTTAGAGAAAGATACTCAAACGAGAAATGAAAAGATACAAAATTGGAATAGTAAAGATACGCAAACGATGTAAAGATGCACAATTGGAATAGTAAAGATACGCAAACGATGTGAAGATACTCAGTTTGAAAGAAACACACTCCCACACTTGGAAAACTCTCAAATTCAATAGAAACTCGCATCAGAAAGCCTTACAGAAAGATACTCAAACGAGAAATGAAAAGATACACAATTGGAATAGTAAAGATACGCAAACGATGTAAAGATACACAATTGGAATAGTAAAGATAGGCAAACGATGTAAAGATACTCAGTTTGAAAGAAACACACTCCCACAGTTGCAAAACTCTCAAATACAATAGAAACTCGCATCAGAAGCCATACAGAAACATACTCAAACGAGAAATGAAAAGATACACAATTGGAATAGTAAAGATACGCAAACGATGTAAAGATGCACAATTGGAATAGTAAAGATACGCAAACGATGTAAAGATACTCAGTTTGAAAGAAACACACTCCCACACTTGGAAAACTCTCAAATTCAATAGAAACTCGCATCAGAAAGCCTTACAGAGAGATACTCGAACGAGAAATGAAAAGATACACAATTGGAATAGTAAAGATACGCAAACGATGTAAAGATACACAATTGGAATAATAAAGATACGCAAACGATGTAAAGATACTCAGTTTGAAAGAAACACACTCCCACACTTGCAAAACTCTCAAATTCAATAGAAACTCGCATCATAATCCTTACAGAAAGATACTCAAACGAGAAATGAAAAGATACACAATTGGAATAATAAAGATACGCAAACGATGTAAAGATACACAATTGGAATAGTAAAGATACGCAAACGATGTAAAGATACTCAGTTTGAAAGAAACACACTCCCACACTTGCAAAACTCTCAAATACAATAGAAACTCGCATCAGAAAGCCTTAGAGAAAGATACTCAAACGAGAAATGAAAAGATACAAAATTGGAATAGTAAAGATACGCAAACGATGTAAAGATACACAATTGGAATAGTAAAGATACGCAAACGATGTAAAGATACTCAGTTTGAAAGAAACACACTCCCACATTTGCAAAACTCACAAATAAAATAGAAACTCGCTTCAGAAGCCTTACAGAAAGATACTCAAACGAGAAATGAAAAGATACACAATTGGAATAGTAAAGATACGCAAACGATGTAAAGATACACAATTGGAATAGTAAAGATACGCAAATAATGTAAAGGTACTCAGTTTGAAAGAAACACACTCCCACACTTGCAAAACTCTCAAATACAATAGAAACTCGCATCAGAAGCCATACAGAAACATACTCAAACGAGAAATGAAAAGATACACAATTGGAATAGTAAATATACGCAAACGATGTAAAGATGCACAATTGGAATAGTAAAGATACGCAAACGATGTAAAGATACTCAGTTTGAAAGAAACACACTCCCACACTTGCAAAACTCTCAAATTCAATAGAAACTCGCATCAGAAGCCTTACAGAAAGATACTCAAACGAGAAATGAAAAGATACACAATTCGAATAGTAAAGATACGCAAACGCTGTAAAGACACACAATTGGAATAGTAAAGATACGCAAACGATGTAAAGATACACAATTGGAATAGTAAAGATACGCAAACGATGTAAAGATACTCAGTTTGAAAGAAACACACTCCCACACTTGCAAAACTCTCAAATACAATAGAAACTCGCATCAGAAAGCCTTAGAGAAAGATACTCAAACGAGAAATGAAAAGATACACAATTGGAATAGTAAAGATACGCAAACGATGTAAAGTTACACAATTGGAATAGTAAAGATACGCAAACGATGTAAAGATACTCAGTTTGAAAGAAACACACTCCCACATTTGCAAAACTCACAAATACAATAGAAACTCGCTTCCGAAGCCTTAAAGAAAGATACTCAAACGAGAAATGAAAAGATACACAATTGGAATAGTAAAGATACGCAAACGATGTAAGGATACAGAATTGGAATAGTAAAGATACGCAAATGATGTAAAGATACTCAGTTTGAAAGAAACACACTCCCACACTTGCAAAACTCTCAAATACAATAGAAACTCGCATCAGAAGCCATACAGAAACATACTCAAACGAGAAATGAAAAGATACACAATTGGAATAGTAAAGATACGCAAACGATGTAAAGATGCACAATTGGAATAGTAAAGATACGCAAACGATGTAAAGATACTCAGTTTGAAAGAAACACACTCCCACACTTGCAAAACTCTCAAATTCAATAGAAACTCGCATCAGAAAGCCTTACAGAAAGATACTCAAACGAGAAATGAAAAGATACACAATTGGAATAGTAAAGATACGCAAACGAAGTAAAGATACACAATTGGAATAGTAAAGATACGCAAACGATGTAAAGATACTCAGTTTGAAAGAAACACACTCCCACACTTGCAAAACTCTCAAATACAATAGAAACTCGCATCAGAAGCCTTACAGAAAGATACTCAAACGAGAAATGAAAAGATACACAATTGGAATAGTAAAGATACGCAAACGATGTAAAGACACACAATTGGAATAGTAAAGATACGCAAACGATGTAAATATACACAATTGGAATAGTAAAGATACGCAAACGATGTAAAGATACTCAGTTTGAAAGAAACACACTCCCACACTTGCAAAACTCTCAAATACAATAGAAACTCGCATCAGAAAGCCTTAGAGAAAGATACTCAAACGAGAAATGAAAAGATACACAATTGGAATAGTAAAGATACGCAAACGATGTAAAGATACACAATTGGAATAGTAAGGATACGCAAACGATGTAAAGATACACAATTGGAATAGTAAAGATACGCAAACGATGTAAGGAGACTCAGTTTGAAAGAAACACACTCCCACATTTGCAAAACTCACAAATACAATAGAAACTCGCTTCCGAAGCCTTAAAGAAAGATACTCAAACGAGAAATGAAAAGATACACAATTGGAATAGTAAAGATACGCAAATGATGTAAGGATACAGAATTGGAATACTAAAGATACGCAAACGATGTAAAGATATTCAGTTTGAAAGAAACACACTCCCACACTTGCAAAACTCTCAAATACAATAGAAACTCGCATCAGAAGCCATACAGAAACATACTCAAACGAGAAATGAAAAGATACACAATTGGAATAGTAAAGATACGCAAACGATGTAAAGATGCACAATTGGAATAGGAAAGATACGCAAACGATGTTAAGATACTCAGTTTGAAAGAAACACACTCCCACACTTGGAAAACTCTCAAATTCAATAGAAACTCGCATCAGAAAGCCTTACAGAAAGATACTCAAACGAGAAATGAAAAGATACACAATTGGAATAGTAAAGATACGCAAACGAAGTAAAGATACACAATTGGAATAGTAAAGATACGCAAATGATGTAAAGATACTCAGTTTGAAAGAAACACACTCCCACACTTGCAAAACTCTCAAATACAATAGAAACTCGCATCAGAAGCCTTACAGAAAGATACTCAAACGAGAAATGAAAAGATACACAATTCGAATAGTAAACATACGCAAACGATGTAAAGACACACAATTGGAATAGTGATAGGAGCACAAAGTGTGACGTTCTTAATGCATTTATGCCCTATTCTTACTCTTTGTTACCTCTTATTTAGTATGTTTTAGTTTCTTTTGTATGAATAAGTGTTTAGGTAGAACTTATATCAATTATGAGTGAATTGATGATGAAATCGTGCTAAGTGTTAAGAATCCTTGTTGAGATATGATTCCTTGTTCGAGTAGGATTCATCCTTTTGTATTTCTTTGTTTCTAATGTACTTATTCTTATTAGGAAATACCAATCTATGTTGGAGAAGGAAAGCAATCCTAGTTCCTCAAGGAAAGAGAAGAAGATACACTTAAAAGCCCAATCCATGTAAGAATGAAAATGCTGTCAAGATTTGTAGTCCAACTTCGACGGGCTCCCCTGGATAGCTCCAATCGAGTTAGAAGACCTACTTTATATGGAAATAAAGGTATTTGAGTCTAGTTTCTGTAGGATTTAGAATCAAATCAATATCTTATTCCTATAGAGAGATATGACTGAATCATTGATCGGAGGTCCAGTGAGTTCGGCGGAATTATCTCAGCCATTGATTTGCTTTTGATCCAAGGGCTATGAGGGAAACTTGGGGCTTTGTTCCTCCTGCAAATAGAGCACAAATATGTATCAGAATGTCCATAAATCCCTGCAACAAAGAATGTCAAAGAAGGCATGCAGCAAATTAAATGAGAAGAGGCAAGAAAGTCAAAGAAGGCATGCAGCAAATTTAATGAGGAGAGGTATGAAAAATCAAACATGGCTGCACCAATTAAGACTTTTGCTGCCTCCCTAATTCAAAGGAAGAAATTTGTGCAAAATAAATCAGCAATAAAGGAGGAAGAAGATATGTAATTAATGCAAAAGATATGCAATCCTTATACAAATCAGAATTCTGGCAGTGCAGATCATCCATCTTTGACGGGCTCCGCTGGACAGCTCAAAATGATTGAGAAAATGTACCTTATATGGATGAAAAGCCACGGAAGTCTAGTTGAAATTGCCAGTTGGAATCATCTCAATATCTATTTTCTAGAGAAAGTTATGGCCACAACAAGGGACAAAGGTCAAATCTGCCGAATCTAGGAAACCTCAACCAATTTGGTTTCAACTTTGTGGACTTTGTGGCCATCCTCCCTTGGGTTTCTTCCTCTATATATAGCATCTCAATTCCACTGAAAAAGATCATCAACCTTGTGCACATACTAGCCAAAGCTCTACCAAATTTCATACTCACCCATCCAAGAAATCCTAAAACCGATTCCACCATTCTCCACCAATCCTTAGCCTTCAAGCACGCTTGTGAAGAGGTTTCATCCCCTTGGAAAGCCACGGCTACACCTTGTGAGATCGCTTGATTGATAAAGTGTAACCATGATTCTCTCTATGTTTATTTCGGTTTTTGGTTTTTCTTGTTCTTGGTTGTGTATGTATTTTGGTCATTGTAAACTTGTTTTGATTTTGTCTATGAGATAGTTACTTGTTTCAAATTATATAACTTTCGATTTTAGGTTTGTAGTTCTATGATTTTAGTTTATGCCGTGATATGTCTTTGTGTGATTTCGAGAGTATCTATGTGTTATGTATACGCTTGTAGCATGATATTTAGGTTGTTGGATTTATGACTTGTGCTATGAATATGTTTATCTTTTCTATGTGATTTTCGGAATTGCATGATTGGGGGTTAAGTAGGTGACATGCTTAATGAATTCAATATGCGTGGCTTTGAAGTTACATGGTAGGATAAGTATGTTAGATTTCGATTAAGACCGCTTGGAATGAATCGAATGTGTTAAGTGTCTATGTGTTTAGGTTACTGCTTAGGACCCTAATTGCATGATCCAACCTTAGTTATTCATGATAGTGTCTCGGTAAGACTGTTAAAGGGGGACTAAAATCTGATTTTAGTTAGCTTTGTATGATTTGTTTTGGTAATGTATTATGTGTTGGTTGGTTGATCACATGTATATATTAGTTTAGGTTTATTTTATGTTTGATCCGAAATATATCTCAAATCTTTGAAACACTCATGAATTCGTTGATAAATGTTTGTGATTCTTTACCCTGGTTGGATCCCCGGTTTGTGAACGATACCCTCTTGCTTTATACTACTAACGATGCTTACACGGTTAATATTGATCTCGAGTAATCGAACCGATCAAATGGCGCCGTTGCCGGGGATCCATCTCTATGGATCTCTAACCATTTAATTTCGAATTCACTGTTCATATTGTAAATTTGTATATTATTTTCTTACTTTGTTCTAACATATAGTAATTTTATCTTAGGTTGTTATTTTTTATGATTGAATGAATGATTGTTGTAGGTTGTAAATCAAACGGAATAGGTAAAGTTCCTTTTGTTAATATTAGCCTCAACCCCTCATGTTTTCTTCCAAAGTTTTTGCATGAGGTTGAGGGCGGCTTTTATTAACACTTGGAGAATTGTCTAACACCCAAGTTTAAGTCCAGCTGAGTAAGGGGCACGCTCTCTTATTACTCTGGTGCATGGGACCAAAATTGGATCTCAGAGAACTACTGACTGACATACATCTCGGTGATGGAGTCGATAGGGAGTTCGCTCTCCGTAGTTCAACAAATGAGTCCTACCATGTTCACTATCTCTGATTGAGCTATACGGCCTTCTGAAACAAAGACTTGATCTTGTGTCTAGACATCCATACTTAGGCCGCACGTCCACCTTGGTTTACAACTTAGAATCAATCGATCGTTCAATCATTGAAATGGCAAAAAGAACTTGTGAATTGTATGAACTTTTGTAAACGTAAAGAACTAACTCTTTGTAAACTTGACAATATAGTGTCGTGCCCTTCCCCATAAGTGTGCGTGTGAATGACTAAAGGAAGGCACGATTTATATGTGTTCATTGTGTATTCTTCAATGCTAACTCTTTAACTTTCGTGTCACAGGTACTATGCATGTCCGAAATATCTAAGAGAACACAAGAGCTCAAGGATCGAATTCAAGCACTTAGAGATTTAAACAACTCTTTCACAAGTGGACCTTTATATTTCGAAACATCTCCAAGCAATTCAATCTTGAACTCTTCACCTAGATCAGAAGAAGAGGAGGATCCTTTCTTTCCCTTCATCTTGAATTCAGAGACAGACACAATTGCGGACCGTGATATAGTTCCTGTTGGTGCTCCAATGGCACTCAAGAATGCTTTCATCCCCACCACCCCTGAATCACCTTCATGCATTGCTTTCACTCCACCCAATGAAGCCAACTTCTCCATTCCGGTTCAATTGCTTGGGCAGCTGCCTAAGTATTCTGGTTCCTCAATGGAAGACCCTAATGTTCACCTTAGGGAGTTCTTGGACATTTGCAAGCTCCAATCGATTCATCATCTATCTCAAGAAGGCTTGAGGTTGCTTTTGTTTCCATTTACCCTTAAGGACGATGCTAAACGTTGGTTGTACTCTCTGCCTCCGGGAATCATCACCACATGGGATGAAATGACTAGGAAGTTCTTGAAACAATTCTTCCCTGCTCAACTCACGAAAAGACTAAGAAGGGAGATTCAGAACTTCACTCAAAAGGATGGTGATTCACTCTACGAGGCATGGGAGGAATTTCAAGAACTACAAAGAAAGTGCCCTCACCATGGTATTTCGTTGGATGACTTGGTGCAATTCTTCTATGAAGGACTCGACACCATTAACAAGAGTATGGTGGATTGGGCATGTGGCTGCACATTCATGAACAAGACCAGCCAAGAAGCTTACACCTTGATTGATGACTTGGCAGACAACAATCGTCAATTTAGTTCTAAGGAAAAGAGAGGAAGCAAGAGCCGTGGAGTGTATGACGTTGATACAAGGAATCAAATGGCTACTTTAGAAAGAAAGCTTGATGTTCTAGTTAAGGCATTCAATGGTTCGACCATCAACACTCAAGCGTGTGGCATTTGTTCATTCAAGGACCACACCACCGAGAATTGTCCAAATGGTGCAATAACTGAAGAGGAGTTGAACTTCATGGGGCAACAAAGGCCTAGGTACGATCCTTACTCGAACACATACAATCCTGGACTTAGAGACCATCCCAACTTTCGCTGGAACAACAATGCTCAACCGTCCAATGCTCAAGGTCAAGGACCTCGTCCTTCAGGTTTGTTTGTGCGACCTCAGGTACCTCAAGGTTCTGTTCCATTTAACTCCAATGTTCATGGTTCAAATAATACATCTGCACCTAACTATGATGAACTTTTGAAGTCCCTTGCTCAAGGGCAACAAAATTTAAACTCTGCTACTCAAGCTTTAGTTACAGGTCAACAAGCTCATTCTAAAGACATAACCGAGCTTAAGAAGCAGATGGGACAAGTGATCGACTTCATGGGTAAGATCCATGAAGGAGGTAAGTTGCCAAGCCAAACCGAGCCAAATCCCAATGTGAAGGCCATGATGACAAGAAGTGGCAGGCTATTAGATGTTCCATTGCAGCCAATCAAGAAGGCCATGCCTTCTAAAGACAAAGAGGCCGAGAATTTCAATGCAAATGACCAAGAGAAGGACCCTGCCTCCTCTGAGGTCAATGATGTCGTGCCTCTTCCCACAAGTGATCATGACGCGCATGACAAAGGTAAGGATCCTAACTCTAGTGGTTTAGTTTCAACTAATGCCCTTCCTCGTGTTCCCTTCCCCAATAGATTTGCAAAGCAAAAGAAGAATGACTCTGATCAAGTCATGCTCGACATTTTCAAAAAGGTGGAAGTGAATATGCCTCTTATTGAATGCATACAACAGAATCCTAGGTATGCTAAGTTTTTGAAAGAATTGTGCACTAATAAGAGGATGACTCGAGAGAAGGAGGTTGTCACAATGAGTGAGACGGTTTCTGCCGTGCTCCAACGGAAGCTACCACCAAAGCTTAAGGATCCAGGGAGTTTTTCTATCCCTTGTACAATCGGAAACATGACATTTGAAAAGATAATGTTAGACTTAGGTGCATCGATCAATGTAATGCCTTACTATATTTATGAGGATCTAGGTCTAGGTGATTTGAAACGAGATAATGTTGTGATTCGATTGGCAGATTGTTCCAACAAAGTCCCTTTGGGCTATGTTGAAGATGTTCTTGTGCATGTTTCGAGCTTGATATTCCCTGCGGACTTCTATGTCCTTGACATGGAGCCAACTGAAGGAGATGACAAGGAGGTCCCTATTCTGTTGGGGCGTCCCTTTATGAGGACTGCAAGAACGAAGATTGATGTGTTTAGTGGATCACTCACCTTTGAGTTCGACGGTGAAGTGATTAGCTTCAACATCTTTGAAGCTATGAGGTATCCCCTTTCGGAATTAAGTGATTGTTTTTCAGTTGACATTCTTGATTCCCTTGCAGATAACTATCTAGATACCTTGGCACATGACGAGTTGGCACTCACCATTGCCCAAGGGGCCGGATTTACAAGTGATGGCTCCAACATTTCTGAGTTGGAAACCAATGATGCCGTGCCATCATTTGTACTAGAGAATGTGGCCTCTCTTGAGGTTTCGCAACGTGAGGTAAGTTATGTCTCTCCTAGTCCAATTCTCTTAACTACTAACAAGAATCTTCCTTCTGTGGTGCAAACCCCAAAGCTTGATCTTAAGGTTCTTCCGGACCACTTGAAGTATGCGTTTTTGGGAGATGAGGATACATTGCCAGTGATCATTTCCTCTACACTCAACGAGGAACAAGAAGAGAGATTGATTGAAGTGTTAAAGAGACACAAGACAGCAATAGGATGGACCCTAGCCGACATCAAAGGAATCAGCCCTACCATGTGTGTGCACCGAATTTTGCTTGAAGATGGTGCCAAACCAACCAAGGAATGTCAAAGACGCCTTCACCCACCAATGATGCAAGTTGTAAAGGATGAAATCACTAAGTTGCACGATTGTGGCGTGATCTACCCCATCTCGGATAGTAGGTGGATCTCTCCCATTCAAGTTGTGCCAAAGAAGTCAGGAATCACGGTGGTAAAGAACAAAGAGAACGAGTTGGTGCCTCAAAGGACAGTGACCGGTTATAGAGTGTGTATCGACTATAGGAAGCTGAATGCTACAACAAGGAAGGACCATATGCCATTGCCATTTATTGATCAAATGCTTGAGAGGTTAGCTGGTCATTCTTTCTATTGTTTCCTTGATGGATATAGTGGATACAATCAAATTAGTGTTGCGGAAGAAGATCAAGAAAAGACTACGTTCACATGCCCTTTTGGTACGTTTGCTTATCGTCGCATGCCTTTTGGTTTATGCAACGCTCCAGGTATGTTTCAACGCTGCATGTATCACATTTTCTCTGAGTATATTGGTTCTGAAATTGAAGTTTTCATGGATGATTTTTCTGTTTATGGTGAAAATTTCGAAACATGCCTAGAGAATGTTGAACTTGTGCTCAAACGTTGTGAAGAAACTAACTTGGTTTTGAATTGGGAGAAATGTCATTTCATGGTCACACAAGGCATTGTCTTAGGCCATATTGTTTCATCTAGAGGAATTGAGGTTGATAAATCTAAAATAGATCTTGTGCGTCACTTACCCCTCCCCACAAGTGTGAGGGATGTTCGATCTTTTCTTGGACATGCAGGTTTCTATCGTAGGTTTATGAAGGACTTTTCCAAGATTGCGAGACCAATGAGTTCATTGCTTCAAAAGGACGTTCCCTTTCACTTTGATGATGATTGCAAGCTTGCATTCGAGACTTTGAAGAAGCTCTTAACTTCAGCACCAATCATGGCACCGCCGGATTGGTCCTTGCCATTTGAGTTGATGTGTGATGCCTCCGACTATGCAGTTGGAGCCGTGCTAGGGCAGAGGAAGGACAAGCAGCCCTACGCCATCTATTATGCCTCACGAACACTCAATGATGCTCAACAAAACTACACCACAACCGAAAAAGAACTTCTTGCCGTGATCTTTGCTTTAGATAAGTTTCGTTCTTACTTACTTCAATCCAAAGTTATTGTTTACACTGACCATGCAGCCTTGAAGTACTTAATGATGAAAAAGGATGCCAAACCAAGATTGATTCGATGGATTCTCTTGCTCCAAGAGTTCGATCTCGAGATCAAGGACAAGAAGGGCAGTGACAATGTTGTGGCGGATCACTTGAGTCGTTTGGTGAGAGATGCCGAGCCCTTGGCTATCCAAGAGAGCTTTCCGGATGAGCAACTCTTTCGAGTTGAGGTAAGTGAGCCATGGTATGCAGATATTGTCAATTATCTTGTTTCTAAGCAATTTCCGGATACTTTATCGCATGCTCAAAAGAATAGACTCAAGGCTTTAGCTAAGTATTATGTTTGGGATGAACCATATTTGTGGAAACATTGTGTTGATCAAATCATTAGGAGGTGTGTCCCTGAATCTGAACATCATTCTATACTTACTTTTTGCCATTCTGAATCTTGTGGAGGACATTTTGGTTCACGTAGGACTGCTCTAAAGGTGTTAGAATGTGGTTTCTTTTGGCCTACGATTTTTAACGATGCATATCATTTTTGCATGACTTGTGATAGATGCCAACGCATGGGAAATTTAGGATCTAGGGATCAAATGCCTATGACACCGATTATATATGTTGAAATATTTGATTGTTGGGGCATTGATTTCATGGGACCTTTTCCTAACTCAAATGGTTTCTTGTACATACTCGTTTGTGTTGATTATGTTTCGAAATGGGTGGAAGCAAAAGCCACCCGTACTAATGATTCTCGAGTTGTTGCAGATTTCCTTCGTTCTAACATTTTCTCTAGGTTTGGTATGCCGAGAGTTATCATTAGTGATGGAGGATCTCACTTTTGCAACCGGACCATTGAGGCGTTGTTGAAGAAGTATGGAATCAAGCATAAGGTTGCTACGCCTTATCACCCTCAAACAAGTGGACAAGTGGAGCTATCTAATCGTGAGATCAAGAGAATTTTGGAGAAGTCTGTTGGACCATCACGCAAGGATTGGTCTCAACGATTGGATGATGCTCTTTGGGCCTATAGGACGGCATACAAGACTCCTCTTGGCATGTCACCATTTCGATTAGTCTACGGCAAGGCGTGCCATCTTCCTGTGGAGCTTGAACATCGTGCATGGTGGGCTGTGAAGAATTTTAACATGGACATTGATGAGGCCGGATTGCATAGGAAGTTACAATTGCATGAGCTTGAAGAGATTAGAAATGAGGCCTATGATTCGGCAATGGTTTACAAGGAGAAGACTAAGACATTCCATGACCGCATGATTAGAAAGAAACACTTTGTCGTTGGGCAAAAAGTTCTTTTGTTTAATTCTCGACTTAGATTGTTTCCGGGCAAGCTCCGTTCTAGGTGGCTTGGACCGTTTGTTGTTACTAATACTTTTCCTTCTGGTGCTATTCAGATCAAAAGTATCATGCATGGAAAGGAATTCACGGTCAATGGACATCGCTTGAAGCCGTACTATGAGAATTTTTTGGAGCATAACGTGGAGGAGACATCTCTCCTTGATCCTACGGCAAGCAAGTGATGCTTTGAAGATAGTCTAGGCTATAGACTCTAAACTTAAGCCAATGAAGGAGCCATCAACGAGTGTTTGCATCCCTTATCTCTTTTTAATTTTTGTTGCTTATCATATTGTACATCGAGGGCAATGTAAGTTTCAAGTGTGGGGTGGGGTATACATCATTCGTTGAATTCTATTGTTTGATGCCTATGTGTTTCAATTTTGTTGTGTTGATTTTTCAATTTCTAGTGTAATTTTTGGTTCTGTTTTTCGATTTTTAAGTTGTTTTGTTTTTGTTTTGAGTCTTAGGTATGCCTTTAACTGTCTAGGATGAGTATGATCTTTGGATGATTGGGTGAAAGATGATCACAAGATTGGAAATTGAACTTAATTTCTATTTGATGGTTAATCGATGTGTAGAGATTGTACGAACATGTAGTAGATGAGGATTTTGAAACTTAGGTACAAAATGAGCATGTTCCTTACTTGTTTAAATTCATGTAACCTATGTGAGTTTCGAGCCATATATGTGCCTTTCTTTGGAGAGTTTATTCTATCGTTTCTTGGCTATATAACCTCATTACATCTATTTTGATCAATTCATATGCCATAGAATTGCAATGAACTAGAGAATGCTAGAACTTACTTTGTGAAACTTCCAAAACTTTTATCATAATATACTCTGATTTTGAAAAGGATTGTTGGATCTTTTTAGGATTCCACCACTTAAACCAAAAAGCCGTATGCCTTATTTGAGCCCTGCTTGGGACA
Organism: Argentina anserina; assembly: GCF_933775445.1. Taxonomy (NCBI): domain Eukaryota; kingdom Viridiplantae; phylum Streptophyta; class Magnoliopsida; order Rosales; family Rosaceae; genus Argentina; species Argentina anserina. The sequence goes on along the minus strand of NW_026089507.1, from coordinate 163,118 downwards.
CCTTAGTATTAACCCATTTGAGCTTACGTTAAACCTTTTCTTTCATCACCAACATGTTAATATCCTTGCTTAGTATAGTTATATCTCTACCTTGTTCTCGAGGCTTGGCAGAGCTGATATTTGATGTTAATATGGAGTGATGATTCGATTCAAGTGTGGGGTTGTGCTATGTATGTATTTATGCCGTATGAAAAGAGTGAAAAGAATGAAGAGAAAAAAATAGAAAGATGCCGTGAGAAGAAAAAGAGAAAAATACATGAACACGGCTTGAAAGAACAAATATATATAAAGAAGTTACGGCATAGCTATGTTTGATGTGAATTTGGAGTTGTGATGTATTTGTTGAAGGCTCAATAATGTTATACTTTAGCCTTTGTTCGTTTTCACAATGTTTAGAGTGAAGAATGAGCCAACATGATAACATTGGCCCTTGTTTTATGGAGTATGGCGACATAAGGTGAATGATTCTTGCTCTGTTAAGTCTTGAGGATGACCTTTGTGATTCCTTTTACCTGAAAAATGATATCCTTACCGAGCCTAAGCCTACCTTTTAAAAGATCCGCATGATTCTTAAAATGAGTAGCTCTTGATTTGTGGAGTTTGTTTCATGAGTAAGCATATGGTTTGGGTTCATTTGTGCATATGATTGGTATATTTCATGAGGTTTTCGAATTCACTATGTATTCATAACTCTTATAAGCATATGCCATGTTCTTGAGAGAAAAGATTCGGAGTGCATATCCCTTGTGAGTTGAATTTGAACTTGTTTTGAACATGTTGAGCTTAATATCACTTATGTTTCTGCCATGTCTTACTTGTTATGCGAGATCTCATGTTTATTAACCATTGAATTCATTCTATCTATTTTGATTGAGTGTTATTCTTGATGCTATGAGTTTGAAGATCGCTGAGACAAAATGTTGAAGGCATTATAGTTGAGTCATTAGTTTAGTTGTATCGATTTTTGTTTTACGTTTTTGTTTCTCTTTCTAGTATTTGCTAAGGGACTAGCAAAGCTTAAGTGTGGGGTTGTTGATAGGAGCACAAAGTGTGACGTTCTTAATGCATTTATGCCCTATTCTTACTCTTTGTTACCTCTTATTTAGTATGTTTTAGTTTCTTTTGTATGAATAAGTGTTTAGGTAGAACTTATATCAATTATGAGTGAATTGATGATGAAATCGTGCTAAGTGTTAAGAATCCTTGTTGAGATATGATTCCTTGTTCGAGTAGGATTCATCCTTTTGTATTTCTTTGTTTCTAATGTACTTATTCTTATTAGGAAATACCAATCCATGTTGGAGAAGGAAAGCAATCCTAGTTCCTCAAGGAAAGAGAAGAAGATACACTTAAAAGCCCAATCCATGTAAGAATGAAAATGCTGTCAAGATTTGTAGTCCAACTTCGACGGGCTCCCCTGGATAGCTCCAATCGAGTTAGAAGACCTACTTTATATGGAAATAAAGGTATTTGAGTCTAGTTTCTGTAGGATTTAGAATCAAATCAATATCTTATTCCTATAGAGAGATATGACTGAATCATTGATCGGAGGTCCAGTGAGTTCGGCGGAATTATCTCAGCCATTGATTTGCTTTTGATCCAAGGGCTATGAGGGAAACTTGGGGCTTTGTTCCTCCTGCAAATAGAGCACAAATATGTATCAGAATGTCCATAAATCCCTGCAACAAAGAATGTCAAAGAAGGCATGCAGCAAATTAAATGAGAAGAGGCAAGAAAGTCAAAGAAGGCATGCAGCAAATTTAATGAGGAGAGGTATGAAAAATCAAACATGGCTGCACCAATTAAGACTTTTGCTGCCTCCCTAATTCAAAGGAAGAAATTTGTGCAAAATAAATCAGCAATAAAGGAGGAAGAAGATATGTAATTAATGCAAAAGATATGCAATCCTTATACAAATCAGAATTCTGGCAGTGCAGATCATCCATCTTTGACGGGCTCCGCTGGACAGCTCAAAATGATTGAGAAAATGTACCTTATATGGATGAAAAGCCACGGAAGTCTAGTTGAAATTGCCAGTTGGAATCATCTCAATATCTATTTTCTAGAGAAAGTTATGGCCACAACAAGGGACAAAGGTCAAATCTGCCGAATCTAGGAAACCTCAACCAATTTGGTTTCAACTTTGTGGACTTTGTGGCCATCCTCCCTTGGGTTTCTTCCTCTATATATAGCATCTCAATTCCACTGAAAAAGATCATCAACCTTGTGCACATACTAGCCAAAGCTCTACCAAATTTCATACTCACCCATCCAAGAAATCCTAAAACCGATTCCACCATTCTCCACCAATCCTTAGCCTTCAAGCACGCTTGTGAAGAGGTTTCATCCCCTTGGAAAGCCACGGCTACACCTTGTGAGATCGCTTGATTGATAAAGTGTAACCATGATTCTCTCTATGTTTATTTCGGTTTTTTGTTTTTCTTGTTCTTGGTTGTGTATGTATTTTGGTCATTGTAAACTTGTTTTGATTTTGTCTATGAGATAGTTACTTGTTTCAAATTATATAACTTTCGATTTTAGGTTTGTAGTTCTATGATTTTAGTTTATGCCGTGATATGTCTTTGTGTGATTTCGAGAGTATCTATGTGTTATGTATACGCTTGTAGCATGATATTTAGGTTGTTGGATTTATGACTTGTGCTATGAATATGTTTATCTTTTCTATGTGATTTTCGGAATTGCATGATTGGGGGTTAAGTAGGTGACATGCTTAATGAATTCAATATGCGTGGCTTTGAAGTTACATGGTAGGATAAGTATGTTAGATTTCGATTAAGACCGCTTGGAATGAATCGAATGTGTTAAGTGTCTATGTGTTTAGGTTACTGCTTAGGACCCTAATTGCATGATCCAACCTTAGTTATATGAGATAGTGTCTCGGTAAGACTGTTAAAGGGGGACTAAAATCTGATTTTAGTTAGCTTTGTATGATTTGTTTTGGTAATGTATTATGTGTTGGTTGGTTGATCACATGTATATATTAGTTTAGGTTTATTTTATGTTTGATCCGAAATATATCTCAAATCTTTGAAACACTCATGAATTCGTTGATAAATGTTTGTGATTCTTTACCCTGGTTGGATCCCCGGTTTGTGAACGATACCCTCTTGCTTTATACTACTAACGATGCTTACACGGTTAATATTGATCTCGAGTAATCGAACCGATCAAATAGTAAAGATACGCAAACGATGTAAAGATACAAAATTGGAATAGTAAAGATACGCAAACGATGTAAAGATACTCAGTTTGAAAGAAACACACTCCCACACTTGCAAAACTCTCAAATACAATAGAAACTCGCATCAGAAAGCCTTACAGAAAGATACTCAAACGAGAAATGAAAAGATACACAATTGGAATAGTAAAGATACGAAAACGATGTAAAGATACTCAGTTTGAAAGAAACACACCCCCACACTTGCAAAACTCTCAAATACAATAGAAACTCGCATCAGAAGCCTTACAGAAAGATACTCAAAGGAGAAATGAAAAGATACACAATTGGAATAGTAAAGATACGCAAACGATGTAAAGATACACAATTGGAATAGTAAAGATACGCAAACGATGTAAAGATACTCAGTTTGAAAGAAACACACTCCCACACTTGCAAAACTCTCAAATACAATAGAAACTCGCATCAGAAGCCTTACAGAAAGATACTCAAACGAGAAATGAAAAGATACACAATTGGAATAGTAAAGATACGCAAACGATGTAAAGATACTCAGTTTGAAAGAAACACACTCCCACACTTGCAAAATTCTCAAATACAATACAAACCCGCATCAGAAGCCTTACAGAAAGATACTCAAACGAGAAATCAAAAGATACACAATTGGAATAGTAAACATACGCAAACGATGTAAAGATACACAATTAGAATAGTAAAGATACGCAAACGATGTAAAGATACACAGTTTGAAAGAAACACACTCCCACACTTGCAAAACTCTCAAATACAAGAGAAACTCGCATCAGAAGTCTTACAGAAAGATACTCAAACGAGAAATGAAAAGATACACAATTGGAATAGTAAAGATACGCAAACGATGTAAAGATATTCAGTTTGAAAGAAACACACTCCCACCCTTGCAAAATTCTCAAATACAATAGAAACTCGCATCAGAAAGCCTTACAGAAAGATCCTCAAACGAGAAATGACAAGATACACAATTGGAATAGTAAGGATACGGAAACGATGTAAAGATATTCAGTTTGAAAGAAACACACTCCCACACTTGCAAAACTCTCAAATTCAATAGAAACTCGCTTCAGAAAGCCTTACAGAAAGATACTCAAACGAGAAATGAAAAGATACACAATTGGAATAGTAAAGATACGCAAACGATGTAAAGATACAAAGTTTGAATAGTAAGGATACGGAAACGATGTAAAGATACTCAGTTTGAAAGAAACACACTCCCACACTTGCAAAACTCTCAAATTCAATAGAAACTCGCTTCAGAAAGCCTTACAGAAAGATACTCAAACGAGAAATGAAAAGATACACAATTGGAATAGTAAAGATACGCAAACGATGTAAAGATACTGAGTTTGAAAGAAACACATTCCCACACTTGCAAACCTCTCAAATACAATAGAAACTCGCATCAGAAGTCTTACAGAAAGATACTCAAACGAGAAATAAAAAGATACACAATTGGAATAGTAAAGATACGCAAACGATGTAAAGATACTCAGTTTGAAAGAAACACACTCCCACACTTGCAAAACTCTCAAATACAATAGAAACTCGCATCAGAAGCCATACAGAAAGATACTCAAACGAGAAATGAAAAGATACACAATTGGAATAGTAAAGATACGCAAACGATGTAAAGATACACAATTGGAATTGTAAAGATACGCAAACGATGTAAAGATACACAGTTTGAAAGAAACACACTCCCACACTTGCAAAACTCTCAAATACAAGAGAAACTCGCATCAGAAGTCTTACAGAAAGATACTCAAACGAGAAATGAAAAGATACACAATTGGAATAGTAAAGATACGCAAACGATGTAAAGATATTCAGTTTGAAAGAAACACACTCCCACCCTTGCAAAATTCTCAAATACAATAGAAACTCGCATCAGAAAGCCTTACAGAAAGATCCTCAAACGAGAAATGACAAGATACACAATTGGAATAGTAAGGATACGGAAACGATGTAAAGATATTCAGTTTGAAAGAAACACACTCCCACACTTGCAAAACTCTCAAATTCAATAGAAACTCGCATCAGAAAGCCTTACAGAAAGATACTCAAACGAGAAATGAAAAGATACACAATTGGAATAGTAAAGATACGCAAACGATGTAAAGATACAAAGTTTGAATAGTAAGGATACGGAAACGATGTAAAGATACTCAGTTTGAAAGAAACACACTCCCACACTTGCAAAACTCTCAAATTCAATAGAAACTCGCTTCAGAAAGCCTTACAGAAAGATACTCAAACGAGAAATGAAAAGATACACAATTGGAATAGTAAAGATACGCAAACGATGTAAAGATACTGAGTTTGAAAGAAACACATTCCCACACTTGCAAACCTCTCAAATACAATAGAAACTCGCATCAGAAGTCTTACAGAAAGATACTCAAACGAGAAATGAAAAGATACACAATTGGAATATTAAAGATACGCAAACGATGTAAAGATACACAGTTTGAAAGAAACACACTCCCACACTTGCAAAACTATCAAATTCAATAGAAACTCGCATCAGAAAGCCTTACAGAAAGATACTCAAACGAGAAATGAAAAGATACACAATTGGAATAGTAAAGATACGCAAACGATGTAAAGATACTGAGTTTGAAAGAAACACATTCCCACACTTGCAAACCTCTCAAATACAATAGAAACTCGCATCAGAAGTCTTACAGAAAGATACTCAAACGAGAAATGAAAAGATACACAATTGGAATAGTAAAGAAACGCAAACGATGTAAAGATACACAATTGGAATAGTAAAGATACGCAAACGATGTAAAGATATTCAGTTTGAAAGAAACACACTCCCACACTTGCAAAATTCTCAAATTCAATAGAAACTCACATCAGAAAGCCTTACAGAAAGATCTTCAAACGAGAAATGAAAAGATACACAATTGGAATAGTAAAGATACGCAAACGATGTAAAGATACACAGTTTGAAAGAAACACACTCCCACACTTGCAAAACTCTCAAAATCAAGAGAAACTCGCATCAGAAAGCCTTACAGAAAGATACTCAAACGAGAAATGAAAAGATACACAATTGGAATAGTAAAGATACGCAAACGATGTAAAGATACTCAGTTTTAAAGAAACACACTCCCACACTTGCAAAACTCTCAAATACAATAGAAACTCGCATCAGAAAGCCTTACAGAAAGATACTCAAACGAGAAATGAAAAGATACACAATTGGAATAGTAAAGATACGCAAACGATGTAAAGATACTCAGTTTGAAAGAAACACACCCCCACACTTGCAAAATCTCAAATACAATAGAAACTCGCATCAGAAGCCTTACAGAAAGATACTCAAACGAGAAATGAAAAGATACACAATTGGAATAGTAAAGATACGCAAACGATGTAAAGATACACAATTGGAATAGTAAAGATACGCAAACGATGTAAAGATACACAATTGGAATAGTAAAGATACGCAAACGATGTAAAGATACACAATTGGAATAGTAAAGATACGCAAACGATGTAAAGATACTCAGTTTGAAAGAAACACACTCCCACACTTGCAAAACTCTCAAATTCAATAGAAACTCGCATCAGAAAGCCTTACAGAAAGATACTCAAACGAGAAATGAAAAGATACACAATTGGAATAGTAAAGATACGCAAACGATGTAAAGATATTCAGTTTGAAAGAAACACACTCCCAAACTTGCAAAATTCTCAAATTCAATAGAAACTCGCATCAGAAAGCCTTACAGAAAGATCTTCAAACGAGAAATGAAAAGATACACAATTGGAATAGTAAAGATACGCAAACGATGTAAAGATACACAGTTTGAAAGAAACACACTCCCACACTTGCAAAACTCTCAAATACAATAGAAACTCGCATCAGAAAGCCTTACAGAAAGATACTCAAACGAGAAATGAAAAGATACACAATTGGAATAGTAAAGATACGCAAACGATGTAAAGATACTCAGTTTGAAAGAAACACACCCCCACACTTGCAAAACTCTCAAATACAATAGAAACTCGCATCAGAAGCCTTACAGAAAGATACTCAAACGAGAAATGAAAAGATACACAATTGGAATAGTAAAGATACGCAAATGATGTAAAGATACACAATTGGAATAGTAAAGATACGCAAACGATGTAATGATACTCAGTTTGAAAGAAACACACTCCCACACTTGCAAAACTCTCAAATACAATAGAAACTCGCATCAGAAGCCATACAGAAAGATACTCAAACGAGAAATGAAAAGATACACAATTGGAATAGTAAAGATACGCAAACGATGTAAAGATACACAATTGGAATAGTAAAGATACGCAAACGATGTAAAGATACTCAGTTTGAAAGAAACACACTCCCACACTTGAAAAACTCTCAAATACAATAGAAACTCGCATCAGAAGCCATACAGAAAGATACTCAAACGAGAAATGAAAAGATACACAATTGGAATAGTAAAGATACGCAAACGATGTAAAGATACACAATTGGAATTGTAAAGATACGCAAACGATGTAAAGATACTCAGTTTGAAAGAAACACACTCCCACACTTGAAAAACTCTCAAATACAATAGAAACTCGCATCAGAAGCCTTACAGAAAGATACTCAAACGAGAAATGAAAAGATACACAATTGGAATAGTAAAGATACGCAAATGATGTAAAGATACACAATTGGAATAGTAAAGATACGCAAACGATGTAAAGATACTCAGTTTGAAAGAAACACACTCCCACACTTGCAAAACTCTCAAATACAATAGAAACTCGCATCAGAAGCCATACAGAAAGATACTCAAACGAGAAATGAAAAGATACACAATTGGAATAGTAAAGATACGCAAACGATGTAAAGATACCCAGTTTGAAAGAAACACACTCCCACACTTGCAAAACTCTCAAATACAATAGAAACTCGCATCAGAAGCCTTACAGAAAGATACTCAAACGAGAAATGAAAAGATACACAATTGGAATAGTAAAGATACGCAAACGATGTAAAGATACACAATTTGAAAGAAACACACTCCCACACTTGCAAAACTCTCAAATTCAATAGAAACTCGCATCAGAAAGCCTTACAGAAAGATACTAAAACGAGAAATGAAAAAGATACACAATTGGAATAGTAAAGATACGCAAACGATGTAAAGATACTGAGTTTGAAAGAAACACATTCCCACACTTGCAAACCTCTCAAATACAATAGAAACTCGCATCAGAAGTCTTACAGAAAGATACTCAAACGAGAAATGAAAAGATACACAATTGGAATAGTAAAGAAACGCAAACGATGTAAAGATACACAATTGGAATAGTAAAGATACGCAAACGATGTAAAGATATTCAGTTTGAAAGAAACACACTCCCACACTTGCAAAATTCTCAAATTCAATAGAAACTCGCATCAGAAAGCCTTACAGAAAGATCTTCAAACGAGAAATGAAAAGATACACAATTGGAATAGTAAAGATACGCAAACGATGTAAAGATACACAGTTTGAAAGAAACACACTCCCACACTTGCAAAACTCTCAAATTCAAGAGAAACTCGCATCAGAAAGCCTTACAGAAAGATACTCAAACGAGAAATGAAAAGATACACAATTGGAATAGTAAAGATACGCAAACGATGTAAAGATACTCAGTTTTAAAGAAACACACTCCCACACTTGCAAAACTCTCAAATACAATAGAAACTCGCATCAGAAAGCCTTACAGAAAGATACTCAAACGAGAAATGAAAAGATACACAATTGGAATAGTAAAGATACGCAAACGATGTAAAGATACTCAGTTTGAAAGAAACACACCCCCACACTTGCAAAATCTCAAATACAATAGAAACTCGCATCAGAAGCCTTACAGAAAGATACTCAAACGAGAAATGAAAACATATACAATTGGAATAGTAAAGATACGCAAACGATGTAAAGATATTCAGTTTGAAAGAAACACACTCCCACACTTGCAAAACTCTCAAATTCAATAGAAACTCGCATCAGAAAGCCTTACAGAAAGATACTCAAACGAGAAATGAAAAGATACACAATTGGAATAGTAAAGATACGCAAACGATGTAAAGATACAAAGTTTGAATAGTAAGGATACGGAAACGATGTAAAGATACTCAGTTTGAAAGAAACACACTCCCACACTTGCAAAATTCTCAAATTCAATAGAAACTCGCATCAGAAAGCCTTACAGAAAGATCTTCAAACGAGAAATGAAAAGATACACAATTGGAATAGTAAAGATACGCAAACGATGTAAAGATACACAGTTTGAAAGAAACACACTCCCACACTTGCAAAACTCTCAAATTCAAGAGAAACTCGCATCAGAAAGCCTTACAGAAAGATACTCAAACGAGAAATGAAAAGATACACAATTGGAATAGTAAAGATACGCAAACGATGTAAAGATACTCAGTTTTAAAGAAACACACTCCCACACTTGCAAAACTCTCAAATACAATAGAAACTCGCATCAGAAAGCCTTACAGAAAGATACTCAAACGAGAAATGAAAAGATACACAATTGGAATAGTAAAGATACGCAAACGATGTAAAGATACTCAGTTTGAAAGAAACACATTCCCACACTTGCAAACCTCTCAAATACAATAGAAACTCGCATCAGAAGTCTTACAGAAAGATACTCAAACGAGAAATGAAAAGATACACAATTGGAATAGTAAAGAAACGCAAACGATGTAAAGATACACAATTGGAATAGTAAAGATACGCAAACGATGTAAAGATATTCAGTTTGAAAGAAACACACTCCCACACTTGCAAAATTCTCAAATTCAATAGAAACTCACATCAGAAAGCCTTACAGAAAGATCTTCAAACGAGAAATGAAAAGATACACAATTGGAATAGTAAAGATACGCAAACGATGTAAAGATACTCAGTTTGAAAGAAACACACTCCCACACTTGCAAAACTCTCAAAATCAAGAGAAACTCGCATCAGAAAGCCTTACAGAAAGATACTCAAACGAGAAATGAAAAGATACACAATTGGAATAGTAAAGATACGCAAACGATGTAAAGATACTCAGTTTTAAAGAAACACACTCCCACACTTGCAAAACTCTCAAATACAATAGAAACTCGCATCAGAAAGCCTTACAGAAAGATACTCAAACGAGAAATGAAAAGATACACAATTGGAATAGTAAAGATACGCAAACGATGTAAAGATACTCAGTTTGAAAGAAACACACCCCCACACTTGCAAAATCTCAAATACAATAGAAACTCGCATCAGAAGCCTTACAGAAAGATACTCAAACGAGAAATGAAAAGATACACAATTGGAATAGTAAAGATACGCAAACGATGTAAAGATACACAATTGGAATAGTAAAGATACGCAAACGATGTAAAGATACACAATTGGAATAGTAAAGATACGCAAACGATGTAAAGATACTCAGTTTGAAAGAAACACACTCCCACACTTGCAAAACTCTCAAATTCAATAGAAACTCGCATCAGAAAGCCTTACAGAAAGATACTCAAACGAGAAATGAAAAGATACACAATTGGAATAGTAAAGATACGCAAACGATGTAAAGATATTCAGTTTGAAAGAAACACACTCCCAAACTTGCAAAATTCTCAAATTCAATAGAAACTCGCATCAGAAAGCCTTACAGAAAGATCTTCAAACGAGAAATGAAAAGATACACAATTGGAATAGTAAAGATACGCAAACGATGTAAAGATACACAGTTTGAAAGAAACACACTCCCACACTTGCAAAACTCTCAAATACAATAGAAACTCGCATCAGAAAGCCTTACAGAAAGATACTCAAACGAGAAATGAAAAGATACACAATTGGAATAGTAAAGATACGCAAACGATGTAAAGATACTCAGTTTGAAAGAAACACACCCCCACACTTGCAAAACTCTCAAATACAATAGAAACTCGCATCAGAAGCCTTACAGAAAGATACTCAAACGAGAAATGAAAAGATACACAATTGGAATAGTAAAGATACGCAAATGATGTAAAAATACACAATTGGAATAGTAAAGATACGCAAACGATGTAATGATACTCAGTTTGAAAGAAACACACTCCCACACTTGCAAAACTCTCAAATACAATAGAAACTCGCATCAGAAGCCATACAGAAAGATACTCAAACGAGAAATGAAAAGATACACAATTGGAATAGTAAAGATACGCAAACGATGTAAAGATACACAATTGGAATAGTAAAGATACGCAAACGATGTAAAGATACTCAGTTTGAAAGAAACACACTCCCACACTTGAAAAACTCTCAAATACAATAGAAACTCGCATCAGAAGCCATACAGAAAGATACTCAAACGAGAAATGAAAAGATACACAATTGGAATAGTAAAGATACGCAAACGATGTAAAGATACACAATTGGAATTGTAAAGATACGCAAACGATGTAAAGATACTCAGTTTGAAAGAAACACACTCCCACACTTGAAAAACTCTCAAATACAATAGAAACTCGCATCAGAAGCCTTACAGAAAGATACTCAAACGAGAAATGAAAAGATACACAATTGGAATAGTAAAGATACGCAAATGATGTAAAGATACACAATTGGAATAGTAAAGATACGCAAACGATGTAAAGATACTCAGTTTGAAAGAAACACACTCCCACACTTGCAAAACTCTCAAATACAATAGAAACTCGCATCAGAAGCCATACAGAAAGATACTCAAACGAGAAATGAAAAGATACACAATTGGAATAGTAAAGATACGCAAACGATGTAAAGATACCCAGTTTGAAAGAAACACACTCCCACACTTGCAAAACTCTCAAATACAATAGAAACTCGCATCAGAAGCCTTACAGAAAGATACTCAAACGAGAAATGAAAAGATACACAATTGGAATAGTAAAGATACGCAAACGATGTAAAGATACACAATTTGAAAGAAACACACTCCCACACTTGCAAAACTCTCAAATTCAATAGAAACTCGCATCAGAAAGCCTTACAGAAAGATACTAAAACGAGAAATGAAAAAGATACACAATTGGAATAGTAAAGATACGCAAACGATGTAAAGATACTGAGTTTGAAAGAAACACATTCCCACACTTGCAAACCTCTCAAATACAATAGAAACTCGCATCAGAAGTCTTACAGAAAGATACTCAAACGAGAAATGAAAAGATACACAATTGGAATAGTAAAGAAACGCAAACGATGTAAAGATACACAATTGGAATAGTAAAGATACGCAAACGATGTAAAGATATTCAGTTTGAAAGAAACACACTCCCACACTTGCAAAATTCTCAAATTCAATAGAAACTCGCATCAGAAAGCCTTACAGAAAGATCTTCAAACGAGAAATGAAAAGATACACAATTGGAATAGTAAAGATACGCAAACGATGTAAAGATACACAGTTTGAAAGAAACACACTCCCACACTTGCAAAACTCTCAAATTCAAGAGAAACTCGCATCAGAAAGCCTTACAGAAAGATACTCAAACGAGAAATGAAAAGATACACAATTGGAATAGTAAAGATACGCAAACGATGTAAAGATACTCAGTTTTAAAGAAACACACTCCCACACTTGCAAAACTCTCAAATACAATAGAAACTCGCATCAGAAAGCCTTACAGAAAGATACTCAAACGAGAAATGAAAAGATACACAATTGGAATAGTAAAGATACGCAAACGATGTAAAGATACTCAGTTTGAAAGAAACACACCCCCACACTTGCAAAATCTCAAATACAATAGAAACTCGCATCAGAAGCCTTACAGAAAGATACTCAAACGAGAAATGAAAACATATACAATTGGAATAGTAAAGATACGCAAATGATGTAAAGATACTCAGTTTGAAAGAAACACACTCCCACACTTGCAAAACTCTCAAATTCAATAGAAACTCGCTTCAGAAAGCCTTACAGAAAGATACTCAAACGAGAAATGAAAAGATACACAATTGGAATAGTAAAGATACGCAAACGATGTAAAGATACACAATTGGAATAGTAAAGATACGCAAACGATGTAAAGATACTCAGTTTGAAAGAAACACACTCCCACACTTGCAAAACTCTCAAATTCAATAGAAACTCGCATCAGAAAGCCTTACAGAAAGATACTCAAACGAGAAATGAAAAGATACACAATTGGAATAGTAAAGATACGCAAACGATGTAAAGATATTCAGTTTCAAAGAAACACACTCCCAAACTTGCAAAATTCTCAAATTCAATAGAAACTCGCATCAGAAAGCCTTACAGAAAGATCTTCAAACGAGAAATGAAAAGATACACAATTGGAATAGTAAAGATACGCAAACGATGTAAAGATACACAGTTTGAAAGAAACACACTCCCACACTTGCAAAACTCTCAAATACAATAGAAACTCGCATCAGAAAGCCTTACAGAAAGATACTCAAACGAGAAATGAAAAGATACACAATTGGAATAGTAAAGATACGCAAACGATGTAAAGATACTCAGTTTGAAAGAAACACACCCCCACACTTGCAAAACTCTCAAATACAATAGAAACTCGCATCAGAAGCCTTACAGAAAGATACTCAAACGAGAAATGAAAAGATACACAATTGGAATAGTAAAGATACGCAAATGATGTAAAGATACACAATTGGAATAGTAAAGATACGCAAACGATGTAATGATACTCAGTTTGAAAGAAACACACTCCCACACTTGCAAAACTCTCAAATACAATAGAAACTCGCATCAGAAGCCATACAGAAAGATACTCAAACGAGAAATGAAAAGATACACAATTGGAATAGTAAAGATACGCAAACGATGTAAAGATACACAATTGGAATAGTAATGATACGCAAACGATGTAAAGATACTCAGTTTGAAAGAAACACACTCCCACACTTGAAAAACTCTCAAATACAATAGAAACTCGCATCAGAAGCCATACAGAAAGATACTCAAACGAGAAATGAAAAGATACACAATTGGAATAGTAAAGATACGCAAACGATGTAAAGATACACAATTGGAATTGTAAAGATACGCAAACGATGTAAAGATACTCAGTTTGAAAGAAACACACTCCCACACTTGAAAAACTCTCAAATACAATAGAAACTCGCATCAGAAGCCTTACAGAAAGATACTCAAACGAGAAATGAAAAGATACACAATTGGAATAGTAAAGATACGCAAATGATGTAAAGATACACAATTGGAATAGTAAAGATACGCAAACGATGTAAAGATACTCAGTTTGAAAGAAACACACTCCCACACTTGCAAAACTCTCAAATACAATAGAAACTCGCATCAGAAGCCATACAGAAAGATACTCAAACGAGAAATGAAAAGATACACAATTGGAATAGTAAAGATACGCAAACGATGTAAAGATACCCAGTTTGAAAGAAACACACTCCCACACTTGCAAAACTCTCAAATACAATAGAAACTCGCATCAGAAGCTTTACAGAAAGATACTCAAACGAGAAATGAAAAGATACACAATTGGAATAGTAAAGATACGCAAACGATGTAAAGATACACAATTTGAAAGAAACACACTCCCACACTTGCAAAACTCTCAAATTCAATAGAAACTCGCATCAGAAAGCCTTACAGAAATATACTCAAACGAGAAATGAAAAGATACACAATTGGAATAGTAAAGAAACGCAAACGATGTAAAGATACACAATTGGAATAGTAAAGATACGCAAACGATGTAAAGATATTCAGTTTGAAAGAAACACACTCCCACACTTGCAAAATTCTCAAATTCAATAGAAACTCGCATCAGAAAGCCTTACAGAAAGATCTTCAAACGAGAAATGAAAAGATACACAATTGGAATAGTAAAGATACGCAAACGATATAAAGATACACAGTTTGAAAGAAACACACTCCCACACTTGCAAAACTCTCAAATTCAAGAGAAACTCGCATCAGCAAGCCGTACAGAAAGATACTCAAACGAGAAATGAAAAGATACACAATTGGAATAGTAAAGATACGCAAACGATGTAAAGATACTCAGTTTGAAAGAAACACACTCCCACACTTGCAAAACTCTCAAATACAATAGAAACTCGCATCAGAAAGCCTTACAGAAAGATACTCAAACGAGAAATGAAAAGATACACAATTGGAATAGTAAAGATACGCAAACGATGTAAAGATACTCAGTTTGAAAGAAACACACTTCCACACTTGCAAAACTCTCAAATACAATAGAAACTCGCATCAGAAGCCTTACAGAAAGATACTCAAACGAGAAATGAAAAGATACACAATTGGAATAGTAAAGATACGCAAACGATGTAAAGATATTCAGTTTCAAAGAAACACACTTCCACACTTGCAAAACTCTCAAATACAATAGAAACTCGCATCAGAAGCCTTACAGAAAGATACTCAAACGAGAAATGAAAAGATACACAATTGGAATAGTAAAGATACGCAAACGATGTAAAGATACTCAGTTTGAAAGAAACACACTCCCACACTTGCAAAACTCTCAAATTCAAGAGAAACTCGCATCAGCAAGCCTTACAGAAAGATACTCAAACGAGAAATGAAAAGATACACAATTGGAATAGTAAAGATACGCAAACGATGTAAAGATACTCAGTTTGAAAGAAACACACTCCCACACTTGCAAAACTCTCAAATTCAAGAGAAACTCGCATCAGCAAGCCTTACAGAAAGATACTCAAACGAGAAATGAAAAGATACACAATTGGAATAGTAAAGATACGCAAACGATGTAAAGATACTCAGTTTGAAAGAAACACACTCCCATACTTGCAAAACTCTCAAATACAATAGAAACTTGCATCAGAAGCCATACAGAAACATACTCAAACGAGAAATGAAAAGGTACACAATTGGAATAGTAAAGATACGCAAACGATGTAAAGATGCACAATTGGAATAGTAAAGATACGCAAACGATGTAAAGATACACAATTGGAATAGTAAAGATACGCAAACGATGTAAAGATACTCAGTTTGAAAGAAACACACTCCCACACTTGCAAAACTCTCAAATACAATAGAAACTCGCATCAGAAGCCATACAGAAAGATACTCAAACGAGAAATGAAAAGATACACAATTCGAATAGTAAAGATACGCAAACGATGTAAAGATACACAGTTTGAAAGAAACACACTCCCACACTTGCAAAACTCTCAAATTCAATAGAAACTCGCATCAGAAAGCCTTACAGAAAGATACTCAAACGAGAAATGAAAAGATACACAATTGGAATAGTAAAGATACGCAAACGATGTAAAGATACTGAGTTTGAAAGAAACACATTCCCACACTTGCAAACCTCTCAAATACAATAGAAACTCGCATCAGAAGTCTTACAGAAAGATACTCAAACGAGAAATGAAAAGATACACAATTGGAATAGTAAAGATACGCAAACGATGTAAAGATACACAATTAGAATAGTAAAGATACGCAAACGATGTAAATATACTCAGTTTGAAAGAAACACACTCCCACACTTGCAAAACTCTCAAATTCAATAGAAACTCGCATCAGAAAGCCTTACAGAAAGATACTCAAACGAGAAATGAAAAGATACACAATTAGAATAGTAAAGATACGCAAACGATGTAAATATACTCAGTTTGAAAGAAACACATTCCCACACTTGCAAACCTCTCAAATACAATAGAAACTCGCATCAGAAGTCTTACAGAAAGATACTCAAACGAGAAATGAAAAGATACACAATTAGAATTGTAAAGATACGCAAACGATGTAAAGATACACAATTGGAATAGTAAAGATACGCAAACTATGTAAAGATACTCAGTTTGAAAGAAACACACTCCCACACTTGCAAAACTCTCAAATTGAATAGAAACTCGCATCAGAAAGTCTTACAGAAAGATACTCAAACGAGAAATGAAAAGATACAGAATTGGAATAGTAAAGATACGCAAACGATGTAAAGATACACAATTGAAGTAGTAAAGATACGCAAACGATGTAAAGATACTCAGTTTGAAAGAAACACACTCCCACACTTGCAAAACTCTCAAATTGAATAGAAACTCGCATCAGAAAGCCTTACAGAAAGATACTCAAACGAGAAATGAAAAGATACAGAATTGGAATAGTAAAGATACGCAAACGATGTAAAGATACACAATTGAAGTAGTAAAGATACGCAAACGATGTAAAGATACTCAGTTTGAAAGAAACACACTCCCACACTTGCAAAACTCTCAAATTCAATAGAAACTCGCATAAGAAAGCCTTACAGAAAAATACTCAAACGAGAAATGAAAAGATACAAAATTGGAATAGTAAAGATACGCAATGGATATAAAGATACACAGTTTGAAAGAAACACACTCCCACACTTGGAAAACTCTCAAATACAATAGAAACTCGCATCAGAAAGCCTTACAGAAAGATACTCAAACGAGAAATAAAAAGATACACAATTGGAATAGTAAAGATACGCAAACGATGTAAAGATACACAATTGGAATAGTAAAGATACGCAAACGATGTAAAGATACACAATTGGAATAGTAAAGATACGCAAACGATGTAAAGATACACAATTGGAATAGTAAAGATACGCAAACGATGTAAAGATACTCAGTTTGAAAGAAACACACTCCCACACTTGCAAAACTCTCAAATACAATAGAAACTCCCATCAGAAGCCTTACAGAAAGATACTCAAACGAGAAATGAAAAGATACACAATTGGAATAGAAAAGATACGCAAACGATGTAAAAATACACAATTGGAATAGTAAAGATACGCAAACTATGTAAAGATACTCAGTTTGAAAGAAACACACTCCCACACTTGCAAAACTCTCAAATTCAATAGAAACTCGCATCAGAAAGCCTTACAGAAAGATACTTAAACGAGAAATGAAAAGATACACAATTGGAATAGAAAAGATACGCAAACGATGTAAAAATACACAATTGGAATAGTAAAGATACGAAAACTATGTAAAGATACTCAGTTTGAAAGAAACACACTCCCACACTTGCAAAACTCTCAAATTCAATAGAAACTCGCATCAGAAAGCCTTACAGAAAGATACTTAAACGAGAAATGAAAAGATACACAATTGGAATAGTAAAGATACGCAAACGATGTAAAGATACACAGTTGGAATAGTAAAGATACGCAAACAATGTAAAGATAGTTAGTTTGAAAGAAACACACTCCCACACTTGCAAAACTCTCAAATACAATAGAAACTCGCATCAGAAGCCTTACAGAAAGATACTCAAACGAGAAATGAAAAGATACACAATTGGAATAGTAAAGATACGCAAACGATGTAAAGATATTCAGTCTGAAAGAAACACACTCCCACACTTGCAAAACTCTCAAATTCAATAGAAACTCGCATAAGAAAGCCTTACAGAAAAATACTCAAACGAGAAATGAAAAGATACACAATTGGAATAGTAAAGATACGCAAACGATGTAAAGATACACAGTTGGAATAGTAAAGATACGCAAACAATGTAAAGATAGTTAGTTTGAAAGAAACACACTCCCACACTTGCAAAACTCTCAAATACAATAGAAACTCGCATCAGAAGCCTTACAGAAAGATACTCAAACGAGAAATGAAAAGATACACAATTGGAATAGTAAAGATACGCAAACGATGTAAAGATATTCAGTCTGAAAGAAACACACTCCCACACTTGCAAAACTCTCAAATTCAATAGAAACTCGCATAAGAAAGCCTTACAGAAAAATACTCAAACGAGAAATGAAAAGATACAAAATTGGAATAGTAAAGATACGCAATGGATATAAAGATACACAGTTTGAAAGAAACACACTCCCACACTTGAAAAACTCTCAAATACAATAGAAACTCGCATCAGAAAGCCTTACAGAAAGATACTCAAACGAGAAATGAAAAGATACACAATTGGAATAGTAAAGATACGCAAACGATGTAAAGATACACAATTGGAATAGTAAAGATACGCAAACGATGTAAAGATACACAATTGGAATAGTAAAGATACGCAAACGATGTAAAGATACTCAGTTTGAAAGAAACACACTCCCACACTTGCAAAACTCTCAAATACAATAGAAACTCGCATCAGAAAGCCTTACAGAAAGATACTCAAACGAGAAATGAAAAGATACACAATTGGAATAGTAAAGATACGCAAACGATGTAAAGATACACAATTGGAATAGTAAAGATACGCAAACGATGTAAAGATACACAATTGGAATAGTAAAGATACGCAAACGATGTAAAGATACTCAGTTTGAAAGAAACACACTCCCACACTTGCAAAACTCTCAAATTCAATAGAAACTCGCATAAGAAAGCCTTACAGAAAAATACTCAAACGAGAAATGAAAAGATACACAATTGGAATAGTAAAGATACGCAAACGATGTAAAGATACACAGTTGGAATAGTAAAGATACGCAAACAATGTAAAGATAGTTAGTTTGAAAGAAACACACTCCCACACTTGCAAAACTCTCAAATACAATAGAAACTCGCATCAGAAGCCTTACAGAAAGATACTCAAACGAGAAATGAAAAGATACACAATTGGAATAGTAAAGATACGCAAACGATGTAAAGATATTCAGTCTGAAAGAAACACACTCCCACACTTGCAAAACTCTCAAATTCAATAGAAACTCGCATAAGAAAGCCTTACAGAAAAATACTCAAACGAGAAATGAAAAGATACAAAATTGGAATAGTAAAGATACGCAATGGATATAAAGATACACAGTTTGAAAGAAACACACTCCCACACTTGAAAAACTCTCAAATACAATAGAAACTCGCATCAGAAAGCCTTACAGAAAGATACTCAAACGAGAAATGAAAAGATACACAATTGGAATAGTAAAGATACGCAAACGATGTAAAGATACACAATTGGAATAGTAAAGATACGCAAACGATGTAAAGATACACAATTGGAATAGTAAAGATACGCAAACGATGTAAAGATACTCAGTTTGAAAGAAACACACTCCCACACTTGCAAAACTCTCAAATACAATAGAAACTCGCATCAGAAAGCCTTACAGAAAGATACTCAAACGAGAAATGAAAAGATACACAATTGGAATAGTAAAGATACGCAAACGATGTAAAGATACACAATTGGAATAGTAAAGATACGCAAACGATGTAAAGATACACAATTGGAATAGTAAAGATACGCAAACGATGTAAAGATACTCAGTTTGAAAGAAACACACTCCCACACTTGCAAAACTCTCAAATACAATAGAAACTCCCATCAGAAGCCTTACAGAAAGATACTCAAACGAGAAATGAAAAGATACACAATTGGAATAGTAAAGATACGCAAACGATGTAAAGATACACAATTGGAATAGTAAAGATACGCAAACGATGTAAAGATACTCAGTTTGAAAGAAACACACTCCCACACTTGCAAAACTCTCAAATACAATAGAAACTCGCATCAGAAAGCCTTACAGAAAGATACTCAAACGAGAAATGAAAAGATACACAATTGGAATAGTAAAGATACGCAAACGATGTAAAGATACACAATTGGAATAGTAAAGATACGCAAACGATGTAAAGATACACAATTGGAATAGTAAAGATACGCAAACGATGTAAAGATACTCAGTTTGAAAGAAACACACTCCCACACTTGCAAAACTCTCAAATACAATAGAAACTCCCATCAGAAGCCTTACAGAAAGATACTCAAACGAGAAATGAAAAGATACACAATTGGAATAGTAAAGATACGCAAACGATGTAAATATACTCAGTTTGAAAGAAACACACTCCCACACTTGCAAAACTCTCAAATTCAATAGAAACTCGCATCAGAAAGCCTTACAGAAAGATACTCAAACGAGAAATGAAAAGATACACAATTGGAATAGAAAAGATACGCAAACGATGTAAAAATACAAAATTGGAATAGTAAAGATACGCAAACTATGTAAAGATACTCAGTTTGAAAGAAACACACTCCCACACTTGCAAAACTCTCAAATTCAATAGAAACTCGCATCAGAAAGCCTTACAGAAAGATACTTAAACGAGAAATGAAAAGATACACAATTGGAATAGTAAAGATACGCAAACGATGTAAAGATACGCAATTGGAATTGTAAAGATACGCAAACTATGTAAAGATACTCAGTTTGAAAGAAACACACTCCCACACTTGCAAAACTCTCAAATTCAATAGAAACTCGCATCAGAAAGCCTTACAGAAAGATACTCAAACGAGAAATGAAAAGATACACAATTGGAATAGTAAAGATACGCAAACGATGTAAAGATACACAATTGGAATAGTAAAGATACGCAAACAATGTAAAGATAGTTAGTTTGAAAGAAACACACTCCCACACTTGCAGAACTCTCAAATACAATAGAAACTCGCATCAGAAGCCTTACAGAAAGATACTCAAACGAGAAATGAAAAGATACACAATTGGAATAGTAAAGATACGCAAACGATGTAAAGATATTCAGTCTGAAAGAAACACACTCCCACACTTGGAAAACTCTCAAATACAATAGAAACTCGCATCAGAAAGCCTTACAGAAAGATACTCAAACGAGAAATGAAAAGATACACAATTGGAATAGTAAAGATACGCAAACGATGTAAAGATACACAATTGGAATAGTAAAGATACGCAAACGATGTAAAGATACACAATTGGAATAGTAAAGATACGCAAACGATGTAAAGATACAAAATTGGAATAGTAAAGATACGCAATGGATATAAAGATACACAGTTTGAAAGAAACACACTCCCACACTTGGAAAACTCTCAAATACAATAGAAACTCGCATCAGAAAGCCTTACAGAAAGATACTCAAACGAGAAATGAAAAGATACACAATTGGAATAGTAAAGATACGCAAACGATGTAAAGATACACAATTGGAATAGTAAAGATACGCAAACGAGGTAAAGATACACAATTGGAATAGTAAAGATACGCAAACGATGTAAATATACTCAGTTTGAAAGAAACACACTCCCACACTTGCAAAACTCTCAAATTCAATAGAAACTCGCATCAGAAAGCCTTACAGAAAGATACTTAAACGAGAAATGAAAAGATACACAATTGGAATAGTAAAGATACGCAAACGATGTAAAGATACGCAATTGGAATTGTAAAGATACGCAAACTATGTAAAGATACTCAGTTTGAAAGAAACACACTCCCACACTTGCAAAACTCTCAAATTCAATAGAAACTCGCATCAGAAAGCCTTACAGAAAGATACTCAAACGAGAAATGAAAAGATACACAATTGGAATAGTAAAGATACGCAAACGATGTAAAGATACACAATTGGAATAGTAAAGATACGCAAACAATGTAAAGATAGTTAGTTTGAAAGAAACACACTCCCACACTTGCAAAACTCTCAAATACAATAGAAACTCGCATCAGAAGCCTTACAGAAAGATACTCAAACGAGAAATGAAAAGATACACAATTGGAATAGTAAAGATACGCAAACGATGTAAAGATATTCAGTCTGAAAGAAACACACTCCCACACTTGCAAAACTCTCAAATTCAATAGAAACTCGCATAAGAAAGCCTTACAGAAAAATACTCAAACGAGAAATGAAAAGATACAAAATTGGAATAGTAAAGATACGCAATGGATATAAAGATACACAGTTTGAAAGAAACACACTCCCACACTTGGAAAACTCTCAAATACAATAGAAACTCGCATCAGAAAGCCTTACAGAAAGATACTCAAACGAGAAATGAAAAGATACACAATTGGAATAGTAAAGATACGCAAACGATGTAAAGATACACAATTGGAATAGTAAAGATACGCAAACGATGTAAAGATACACAATTGGAATAGTAAAGATACGCAAACGATGTAAAGATACTCAGTTTGAAAGAAACACACTCCCACACTTGCAAAACTCTCAAATACAATAGAAACTCCCATCAGAAGCCTTACAGAAAGATACTCAAACGAGAAATGAAAAGATACACAATTGGAATAGTAAAGATACGCAAACGATGTAAATA
Organism: Argentina anserina; assembly: GCF_933775445.1. Lineage (NCBI taxonomy): Eukaryota > Viridiplantae > Streptophyta > Magnoliopsida > Rosales > Rosaceae > Argentina > Argentina anserina. The sequence goes on along the minus strand of NW_026089507.1, from coordinate 139,768 downwards.
TACTCAGTTTGAAAGAAACACACTCCCACACTTGCAAAACTCTCAAATTCAATAGAAACTCGCATCAGAAAGCCTTACAGAAAGATACTCAAACGAGAAATGAAAAGATACACAATTGGAATAGAAAAGATACGCAAACGATGTAAAAATACACAATTGGAATAGTAAAGATACGCAAACTATGTAAAGATACTCAGTTTGAAAGAAACACACTCCCACACTTGTAAAACTCTCAAATTCAATAGAAACTCGCATCAGAAAGCCTTACAGAAAGATACTTAAACGAGAAATGAAAAGATACACAATTGGAATAGTAAAGATACGCAAACGATGTAAAGATACGCAATTGGAATTGTAAAGATACGCAAACTATGTAAAGATACTCAGTTTGAAAGAAACACACTCCCACACTTGCAAAACTCTCAAATTCAATAGAAACTCGCATCAGAAAGCCTTACAGAAAGATACTCAAACGAGAAATGAAAAGATACACAATTGGAATAGTAAAGATACGCAAACGATGTAAAGATACACAATTGGAATAGTAAAGATACGCAAACAATGTAAAGATAGTTAGTTTGAAAGAAACACACTCCCACACTTGCAAAACTCTCAAATACAATAGAAACTCGCATCAGAAGCCTTACAGAAAGATACTCAAACGAGAAATGAAAAGATACAAAATTGGAATAGTAAAGATACGCAATGGATATAAAGATACACAGTTTGAAAGAAACACACTCCCACACTTGGAAAACTCTCAAATACAATAGAAACTCGCATCAGAAAGCCTTACAGAAAGATACTCAAACGAGAAATGAAAAGATACACAATTGGAATAGTAAAGATACGCAAACGATGTAAAGATACACAATTGGAATAGTAAAGATACGCAAACGATGTAAAGATACACAATTGGAATAGTAAAGATACGCAAACGATGTAAAGATACACAATTGGAATAGTAAAGATACGCAAACGATGTAAAGATACTCAGTTTGAAAGAAACACACTCCCACACTTGCAAAACTCTCAAATACAATAGAAACTCCCATCAGAAGCCTTACAGAAAGATACTCAAACGAGAAATGAAAAGATACACAATTGGAATAGTAAAGATACGCAAACGATGTAAATATACTCAGTTTGAAAGAAACACACTCCCACACTTGCAAAACTCTCAAATTCAATAGAAACTCGCATCAGAAAGCCTTACAGAAAGATACTCAAACGAGAAATGAAAAGATACACAATTGGAATAGAAAAGATACGCAAACGATGTAAAAATACACAATTGGAATAGTAAAGATACGCAAACTATGTAAAGATACTCAGTTTGAAAGAAACACACTCCCACACTTGGAAAACTCTCAAATTCAATAGAAACTCGCATCAGAAAGCCTTACAGAAAGATACTTAAACGAGAAATGAAAAGATACACAATTGGAATAGTAAAGATACGCAAACGATGTAAAGATACGCAATTGGAATTGTAAAGATACGCAAACTATGTAAAGATACTCAGTTTGAAAGAAACACACTCCCACACTTGCAAAACTCTCAAATTCAATAGAAACTCGCATCAGAAAGCCTTACAGAAAGATACTCAAACGAGAAATGAAAAGATACACAATTGGAATAGTAAAGATACGCAAACGATGTAAAGATACACAATTGGAATAGTAAAGATACGCAAACAATGTAAAGATAGTTAGTTTGAAAGAAACACACTCCCACACTTGCAAAACTCTCAAATACAATAGAAACTCGCATCAGAAGCCTTACAGAAAGATACTCAAACGAGAAATGAAAAGATACACAATTGGAATAGTAAAGATACGCAAACGATGTAAAGATATTCAGTCTGAAAGAAACACACTCCCACACTTGCAAAACTCTCAAATTCAATAGAAACTCGCATAAGAAAGCCTTACAGAAAAATACTCAAACGAGAAATGAAAAGATACAAAATTGGAATAGTAAAGATACGCAATGGATATAAAGATACACAGTTTGAAAGAAACACACTCCCACACTTGGAAAACTCTCAAATACAATAGAAACTCGCATCAGAAAGCCTTACAGAAAGATACTCAAACGAGAAATGAAAAGATACACAATTGGAATAGTAAAGATACGCAAACGATGTAAAGATACACAATTGGAATAGTAAAGATACGCAAACGATGTAAAGATACACAATTGGAATAGTAAAGATACGCAAACGATGTAAATATACTCAGTTTGAAAGAAACACACTCCCACACTTGCAAAACTCTCAAATTCAATAGAAACTCGCATCAGAAAGCCTTACAGAAAGATACTTAAACGAGAAATGAAAAGATACACAATTGGAATAGTAAAGATACGCAAACGATGTAAAGATACGCAATTGGAATTGTAAAGATACGCAAACTATGTAAAGATACTCAGTTTGAAAGAAACACACTCCCACACTTGCAAAACTCTCAAATTCAATAGAAACTCGCATCAGAAAGCCTTACAGAAAGATACTCAAACGAGAAATGAAAAGATACACAATTGGAATAGTAAAGATACGCAAACGATGTAAAGATACACAATTGGAATAGTAAAGATACGCAAACAATGTAAAGATAGTTAGTTTGAAAGAAACACACTCCCACACTTGCAAAACTCTCAAATACAATAGAAACTCGCATCAGAAGCCTTACAGAAAGATACTCAAACGAGAAATGAAAATATACAAAATTGGAATAGTAAAGATACGCAATGGATATAAAGATACACAGTTTGAAAGAAACACACTCCCACACTTGGAAAACTCTCAAATACAATAGAAACTCGCATCAGAAAGCCTTACAGAAAGATACTCAAACGAGAAATGAAAAGATACACAATTGGAATAGTAAAGATACGCAAACGATGTAAAGATACACAATTGGAATAGTAAAGATACGCAAACGATGTAAAGATACACAATTGGAATAGTAAAGATACGCAAACGATGTAAAGATACACAATTGGAATAGTAAAGATACGCAAACGATGTAAAGATACTCAGTTTGAAAGAAACACACTCCCACACTTGCAAAACTCTCAAATACAATAGAAACTCCCATCAGAAGCCTTACAGAAAGATACTCAAACGAGAAATGAAAAGATACACAATTGGAATAGTAAAGATACGCAAACGATGTAAATATACTCAGTTTGAAAGAAACACACTCCCACACTTGCAAAACTCTCAAATTCAATAGAAACTCGCATCAGAAAGCCTTACAGAAAGATACTCAAACGAGAAATGAAAAGATACACAATTGGAATAGAAAAGATACGCAAACGATGTAAAAATACACAATTGGAATAGTAAAGATACGCAAACTATGTAAAGATACTCAGTTTGAAAGAAACACACTCCCACACTTGCAAAACTCTCAAATTCAATAGAAACTCGCATCAGAAAGCCTTACAGAAAGATACTTAAACGAGAAATGAAAAGATACACAATTGGAATAGTAAAGATACGCAAACGATGTAAAGATACGCAATTGGAATTGTAAAGATACGCAAACTATGTAAAGATACTCAGTTTGAAAGAAACACACTCCCACACTTGCAAAACTCTCAAATTCAATAGAAACTCGCATCAGAAAGCCTTACAGAAAGATACTCAAACGAGAAATGAAAAGATACACAATTGGAATAGTAAAGATACGCAAACGATGTAAAGATACACAATTGGAATAGTAAAGATACGCAAACAATGTAAAGATAGTTAGTTTGAAAGAAACACACTCCCACACTTGCAAAACTCTCAAATACAATAGAAACTCGCATCAGAAGCCTTACAGAAAGATACTCAAACGAGAAATGAAAAGATACACAATTGGAATAGTAAAGATACGCAAACGATGTAAAGATATTCAGTCTGAAAGAAACACACTCCCACACTTGCAAAACTCTCAAATTCAATAGAAACTCGCATAAGAAAGCCTTACAGAAAAATACTCAAACGAGAAATGAAAAGATACAAAATTGGAATAGTAAAGATACGCAATGGATATAAAGATACACAGTTTGAAAGAAACACACTCCCACACTTGGAAAACTCTCAAATACAATAGAAACTCGCATCAGAAAGCCTTACAGAAAGATACTCAAACGAGAAATGAAAAGATACACAATTGGAATAGTAAAGATACGCAAACGATGTAAAGATACACAATTGGAATAGTAAAGATACGCAAACGATGTAAAGATACACAATTGGAATAGTAAAGATACGCAAACGATGTAAATATACTCAGTTTGAAAGAAACACACTCCCACACTTGCAAAACTCTCAAATTCAATAGAAACTCGCATCAGAAAGCCTTACAGAAAGATACTTAAACGAGAAATGAAAAGATACACAATTGGAATAGTAAAGATACGCAAACGATGTAAAGATACGCAATTGGAATTGTAAAGATACGCAAACTATGTAAAGATACTCAGTTTGAAAGAAACACACTCCCACACTTGCAAAACTCTCAAATTCAATAGAAACTCGCATCAGAAAGCCTTACAGAAAGATACTCAAACGAGAAATGAAAAGATACACAATTGGAATAGTAAAGATACGCAAACGATGTAAAGATACACAATTGGAATAGTAAAGATACGCAAACAATGTAAAGATAGTTAGTTTGAAAGAAACACACTCCCACACTTGCAAAACTCTCAAATACAATAGAAACTCGCATCAGAAGCCTTACAGAAAGATACTCAAACGAGAAATGAAAAGATACACAATTGGAATAGTAAAGATACGCAAACGATGTAAAGATATTCAGTCTGAAAGAAACACACTCCCACACTTGCAAAACTCTCAAATTCAATAGAAACTCGCATAAGAAAGCCTTACAGAAAAATACTCAAACGAGAAATGAAAAGATACAAAATTGGAATAGTAAAGATACGCAATGGATATAAAGATACACAGTTTGAAAGAAACACACTCCCACACTTGGAAAACTCTCAAATACAATAGAAACTCGCATCAGAAAGCCTTACAGAAAGATACTCAAACGAGAAATGAAAAGATACACAATTGGAATAGTAAAGATACGCAAACGATGTAAAGATACACAATTGGAATAGTAAAGATACGCAAACGATGTAAAGATACACAATTGGAATAGTAAAGATACGCAAACGATGTAAAGATACTCAGTTTGAAAGAAACACACTCCCACACTTGCAAAACTCTCAAATACAATAGAAACTCCCATCAGAAGCCTTACAGAAAGATACTCAAACGAGAAATGAAAAGATACACAATTGGAATAGTAAAGATACGCAAACGATGTAAATATACTCAGTTTGAAAGAAACACACTCCCACACTTGCAAAACTCTCAAATTCAATAGAAACTCGCATCAGAAAGCCTTACAGAAAGATACTCAAACGAGAAATGAAAAGATACACAATTGGAATAGAAAAGATACGCAAACGATGTAAAAATACACAATTGGAATAGTAAAGATACGCAAACTATGTAAAGATACTCAGTTTGAAAGAAACACACTCCCACACTTGCAAAACTCTCAAATTCAATAGAAACTCGCATCAGAAAGCCTTACAGAAAGATACTTCAACGAGAAATGAAAAGATACACAATTGGAATAGTAAAGATACGCAAACGATGTAAAGATACGCAATTGGAATTGTAAAGATACGCAAACTATGTAAAGATACTCAGTTTGAAAGAAACACACTCCCACACTTGCAAAACTCTCAAATTCAATAGAAACTCGCATCAGAAAGCCTTACAGAAAGATACTCAAACGAGAAATGAAAAGATACACAATTGGAATAGTAAAGATACGCAAACGATGTAAAGATACACAATTGGAATAGTAAAGATACGCAAACAATGTAAAGATAGTTAGTTTGAAAGAAACACACTCCCACACTTGCAAAACTCTCAAATACAATAGAAACTCGCATCAGAAGCCTTACAGAAAGATACTCAAACGAGAAATGAAAAGATACACAATTGGAATAGTAAAGATACGCAAACGATGTAAAGATATTCAGTCTGAAAGAAACACACTCCCACACTTGCAAAACTCTCAAATTCAATAGAAACTCGCATAAGAAAGCCTTACAGAAAAATACTCAAACGAGAAATGAAAAGATACAAAATTGGAATAGTAAAGATACGCAATGGATATAAAGATACACAGTTTGAAAGAAACACACTCCCGCACTTGGAAAACTCTCAAATACAATAGAAACTCGCATCAGAAAGCCTTACAGAAAGATACTCAAACGAGAAATGAAAAGATACACAATTGGAATAGTAAAGATACGCAAACGATGTAAAGATACACAATTGGAATAGTAAAGATACGCAAACGATGTAAATATACTCAGTTTGAAAGAAACACACTCCCACACTTGCAAAACTCTCAAATTCAATAGAAACTCGCATCAGAAAGCCTTACAGAAAGATACTTAAACGAGAAATGAAAAGATACACAATTGAAATAGTAAAGATACGCAAACGATGTAAAGATACGCAATTGGAATTGTAAAGATACGCAAACTATGTAAAGATACTCAGTTTGAAAGAAACACACTCCCACACTTGCAAAACTCTCAAATTCAATAGAAACTCGCATCAGAAAGCCTTACAGAAAGATACTCAAACGAGAAATGAAAAGATACACAATTGGAATAGTAAAGATACGCAAACGATGTAAAGATACACAATTGGAATAGTAAAGATACGCAAACAATGTAAAGATAGTTAGTTTGAAAGAAACACACTCCCACACTTGCAAAACTCTCAAATACAATAGAAACTCGCATCAGAAGCCTTACAGAAAGATACTCAAACGAGAAATGAAAAGATACACAATTGGAATAGTAAAGATACGCAAACGATGTAAAGATATTCAGTCTGAAAGAAACACACTCCCACACTTGCAAAACTCTCAAATTCAATAGAAACTCGCATAAGAAAGCCTTACAGAAAAATACTCAAACGAGAAATGAAAAGATACAAAATTGGAATAGTAAAGATACGCAATGGATATAAAGATACACAGTTTGAAAGAAACACACTCCCACACTTGGAAAACTCTCAAATACAATAGAAACTCGCATCAGAAAGCCTTACAGAAAGATACTCAAACGAGAAATGAAAAGATACACAATTGGAATAGTAAAGATACGCAAACGATGTAAAGATACACAATTGGAATAGTAAAGATACGCAAACGATGTAAAGATACACAATTGGAATAGTAAAGATACGCAAACGATGTAAAGATACTCAGTTTGAAAGAAACACACTCCCACACTTGCAAAACTCTCAAATACAATAGAAACTCCCATCAGAAGCCTTACAGAAAGATACTCAAACGAGAAATGAAAAGATACACAATTGGAATAGTAAAGATACGCAAACGATGTAAATATACTCAGTTTGAAAGAAACACACTCCCACACTTGCAAAACTCTCAAATGCAATAGAAACTCGCATCAGAAAGCCTTACAGAAAGATACTTAAACGAGAAATGAAAAGATACACAATTGGAATAGTAAAGATACGCAAACGATGTAAAGATACGCAATTGGAATTGTAAAGATACGCAAACTATGTAAAGATACTCAGTTTGAAAGAAACACACTCCCACACTTGCAAAACTCTCAAATTCAATAGAAACTCGCATCAGAAAGCCTTACAGAAAGATACTCAAACGAGAAATGAAAAGATACACAATTGGAATAGTAAAGATACGCAAACGATGTAAAGATACACAATTGGAATAGTAAAGATACGCAAACAATGTAAAGATAGTTAGTTTGAAAGAAACACACTCCCACACTTGCAAAACTCTCAAATACAATAGAAACTCGCATCAGAAGCCTTACAGAAAGATACTCAAACGAGAAATGAAAAGATACACAATTGGAATAGTAAAGATACGCAAACGATGTAAAGATATTCAGTCTGAAAGAAACACACTCCCACACTTGCAAAACTCTCAAATTCAATAGAAACTCGCATAAGAAAGCCTTACAGAAAAATACTCAAACGAGAAATGAAAAGATACAAAATTGGAATAGTAAAGATACGCAATGGATATAAAGATACACAGTTTGAAAGAAACACACTCCCACACTTGGAAAACTCTCAAATACAATAGAAACTCGCATCAGAAAGCCTTACAGAAAGATACTCAAACGAGAAATGAAAAGATACACAATTGGAATAGTAAAGATACGCAAACGATGTAAAGATACACAATTGGAATAGTAAAGATACGCAAACGATGTAAAGATACACAATTGGAATAGTAAAGATACGCAAACGATGTAAATATACTCAGTTTGAAAGAAACACACTCCCACACTTGCAAAACTCTCAAATTCAATAGAAACTCGCATCAGAAAGCCTTACAGAAAGATACTTAAACGAGAAATGAAAAGATACACAATTGGAATAGTAAAGATACGCAAACGATGTAAAGATACGCAATTGGAATTGTAAAGATACGCAAACTATGTAAAGATACTCAGTTTGAAAGAAACACACTCCCACACTTGCAAAACTCTCAAATTCAATAGAAACTCGCATCAGAAAGCCTTACAGAAAGATACTCAAACGAGAAATGAAAAGATACACAATTGGAATAGTAAAGATACGCAAACGATGTAAAGATACACAATTGGAATAGTAAAGATACGCAAACAATGTAAAGATAGTTAGTTTGAAAGAAACACACTCCCACACTTGCAAAACTCTCAAATACAATAGAAACTCGCATCAGAAGCCTTACAGAAAGATACTCAAACGAGAAATGAAAAGATACACAATTGGAATAGTAAAGATACGCAAACGATGTAAAGATATTCAGTCTGAAAGAAACACACTCCCACACTTGCAAAACTCTCAAATTCAATAGAAACTCGCATAAGAAAGCCTTACAGAAAAATACTCAAACGAGAAATGAAAAGATACAAAATTGGAATAGTAAAGATACGCAATGGATATAAAGATACACAGTTTGAAAGAAACACACTCCCACACTTGGAAAACTCTCAAATACAATAGAAACTCGTATCAGAAAGCCTTACAGAAAGATACTCAAACGAGAAATGAAAAGATACACAATTGGAATAGTAAAGATACGCAAACGATGTAAAGATACACAATTGGAATAGTAAAGATACGCAAACGATGTAAAGATACACAATTGGAATAGTAAAGATACGCAAACGATGTAAAGATACTCAGTTTGAAAGAAACACACTCCCACACTTGCAAAACTCTCAAATACAATAGAAACTCCCATCAGAAGCCTTACAGAAAGATACTCAAACGAGAAATGAAAAGATACACAATTGGAATAGTAAAGATACGCAAACGATGTAAATATACTCAGTTTGAAAGAAACACACTCCCACACTTGCAAAACTCTCAAATTCAATAGAAACTCGCATCAGAAAGCCTTACAGAAAGATACTCAAACGAGAAATGAAAAGATACACAATTGGAATAGAAAAGATACGCAAACGATGTAAAAATACACAATTGGAATAGTAAAGATACGCAAACTATGTAAAGATACTCAGTTTGAAAGAAACACACTCCCACACTTGCAAAACTCTCAAATTCAATAGAAACTCGCATCAGAAAGCCTTACAGAAAGATACTTAAACGAGAAATGAAAAGATACACAATTGGAATAGTAAAGATACGCAAACGATGTAAAGATACGCAATTGGAATTGTAAAGATACGCAAACTATGTAAAGATACTCAGTTTGAAAGAAACACACTCCCACACTTGCAAAACTCTCAAATTCAATAGAAACTCGCATCAGAAAGCCTTACAGAAAGATACTCAAACGAGAAATGAAAAGATACACAATTGGAATAGTAAAGATACGCAAACGATGTAAAGATACACAATTGGAATAGTAAAGATACGCAAACAATGTAAAGATAGTTAGTTTGAAAGAAACACACTCCCACACTTGCAAAACTCTCAAATACAATAGAAACTCGCATCAGAAGCCTTACAGAAAGATACTCAAACGAGAAATGAAAAGATACACAATTGGAATAGTAAAGATACGCAAACGATGTAAAGATATTCAGTCTGAAAGAAACACACTCCCACACTTGCAAAACTCTCAAATTCAATAGAAACTCGCATAAGAAAGCCTTACAGAAAAATACTCAAACGAGAAATGAAAAGATACAAAATTGGAATAGTAAAGATACGCAATGGATATAAAGATACACAGTTTGAAAGAAACACACTCCCGCACTTGGAAAACTCTCAAATACAATAGAAACTCGCATCAGAAAGCCTTACAGAAAGATACTCAAACGAGAAATGAAAAGATACACAATTGGAATAGTAAAGATACGCAAACGATGTAAAGATACACAATTGGAATAGTAAAGATACGCAAACGATGTAAATATACTCAGTTTGAAAGAAACACACTCCCACACTTGCAAAACTCTCAAATTCAATAGAAACTCGCATCAGAAAGCCTTACAGAAAGATACTTAAACGAGAAATGAAAAGATACACAATTGAAATAGTAAAGATACGCAAACGATGTAAAGATACGCAATTGGAATTGTAAAGATACGCAAACTATGTAAAGATACTCAGTTTGAAAGAAACACACTCCCACACTTGCAAAACTCTCAAATTCAATAGAAACTCGCATCAGAAAGCCTTACAGAAAGATACTCAAACGAGAAATGAAAAGATACACAATTGGAATAGTAAAGATACGCAAACGATGTAAAGATACACAATTGGAATAGTAAAGATACGCAAACAATGTAAAGATAGTAAGTTTGAAAGAAACACACTCCCACACTTGCAAAACTCTCAAATACAATAGAAACTCGCATCAGAAGCCTTACAGAAAGATACTCAAACGAGAAATGAAAAGATACACAATTGGAATAGTAAAGATACGCAAACGATGTAAAGATATTCAGTCTGAAAGAAACACACTCCCACACTTGCAAAACTCTCAAATTCAATAGAAACTCGCATAAGAAAGCCTTACAGAAAAATACTCAAACGAGAAATGAAAAGATACAAAATTGGAATAGTAAAGATACGCAATGGATATAAAGATACACAGTTTGAAAGAAACACACTCCCACACTTGGAAAACTCTCAAATACAATAGAAACTCGCATCAGAAAGCCTTACAGAAAGATACTCAAACGAGAAATGAAAAGATACACAATTGGAATAGTAAAGATACGCAAACGATGTAAAGATACACAATTGGAATAGTAAAGATACGCAAACGATGTAAAGATACACAATTGGAATAGTAAAGATACGCAAACGATGTAAAGATACTCAGTTTGAAAGAAACACACTCCCACACTTGCAAAACTCTCAAATACAATAGAAACTCCCATCAGAAGCCTTACAGAAAGATACTCAAACGAGAAATGAAAAGATACACAATTGGAATAGTAAAGATACGCAAACGATGTAAATATACTCAGTTTGAAAGAAACACACTCCCACACTTGCAAAACTCTCAAATTCAATAGAAACTCGCATCAGAAAGCCTTACAGAAAGATACTTAAACGAGAAATGAAAAGATACACAATTGGAATAGTAAAGATACGCAAACGATGTAAAGATACGCAATTGGAATTGTAAAGATACGCAAACTATGTAAAGATACTCAGTTTGAAAGAAACACACTCCCACACTTGCAAAACTCTCAAATTCAATAGAAACTCGCATCAGAAAGCCTTACAGAAAGATACTCAAACGAGAAATGAAAAGATACACAATTGGAATAGTAAAGATACGCAAACGATGTAAAGATACACAATTGGAATAGTAAAGATACGCAAACAATGTAAAGATAGTTAGTTTGAAAGAAACACACTCCCACACTTGCAAAACTCTCAAATACAATAGAAACTCGCATCAGAAGCCTTACAGAAAGATACTCAAACGAGCAATGAAAAGATACACAATTGGAATAGTAAAGATACGCAAACGATGTAAAGATATTCAGTCTGAAAGAAACACACTCCCACACTTGCAAAACTCTCAAATTCAATAGAAACTCGCATAAGAAAGCCTTACAGAAAAATACTCAAACGAGAAATGAAAAGATACAAAATTGGAATAGTAAAGATACGCAATGGATATAAAGATACACAGTTTGAAAGAAACACACTCCCACACTTGGAAAACTCTCAAATACAATAGAAACTCGCATCAGAAAGCCTTACAGAAAGATACTCAAACGAGAAATGAAAAGATACACAATTGGAATAGTAAAGATACGCAAACGATGTAAAGATACACAATTGGAATAGTAAAGATACGCAAACGATGTAAAGATACACAATTGGAATAGTAAAGATACGCAAACGATGTAAAGATACTCAGTTTGAAAGAAACACACTCCCACACTTGCAAAACTCTCAAATACAATAGAAACTCCCATCAGAAGCCTTACAGAAAGATACTCAAACGAGAAATGAAAAGATACACAATTGGAATAGTAAAGATACGCAAACGATGTAAATATACTCAGTTTGAAAGAAACACACTCCCACACTTGCAAAACTCTCAAATTCAATAGAAACTCGCATCAGAAAGCCTTACAGAAAGATACTCAAACGAGAAATGAAAAGATACACAATTGGAATAGAAAAGATACGCAAACGATGTAAAAATACACAATTGGATTAGTAAAGATACGCAAACTATGTAAAGATACTCAGTTTGAAAGAAACACACTCCCACACTTGCAAAACTCTCAAATTCAATAGAAACTCGCATCAGAAAGCCTTACAGAAAGATACTTAAACGAGAAATGAAAAGATACACAATTGGAATAGTAAAGATACGCAAACGATGTAAAGATACGCAATTGGAATTGTAAAGATACGCAAACTATGTAAAGATACTCAGTTTGAAAGAAACACACTCCCACACTTGCAAAACTCTCAAATTCAATAGAAACTCGCATCAGAAAGCCTTACAGAAAGATACTCAAACGAGAAATGAAAAGATACACAATTGGAATAGTAAAGATACGCAAACGATGTAAAGATACACAATTGGAATAGTAAAGATACGCAAACAATGTAAAGATAGTTAGTTTGAAAGAAACACACTCCCACACTTGCAAAACTCTCAAATACAATAGAAACTCGCATCAGAAGCCTTACAGAAAGATACTCAAACGAGAAATGAAAAGATACACAATTGGAATAGTAAAGATACGCAAACGATGTAAAGATATTCAGTCTGAAAGAAACACACTCCCACACTTGCAAAACTCTCAAATTCAATAGAAACTCGCATAAGAAAGCCTTACAGAAAAATACTCAAACGAGAAATGAAAAGATACAAAATTGGAATAGTAAAGATACGCAATGGATATAAAGATACACAGTTTGAAAGAAACACACTCCCACACTTGGAAAACTCTCAAATACAATAGAAACTCGCATCAGAAAGCCTTACAGAAAGATACTCAAACGAGAAATGAAAAGATACACAATTGGAATAGTAAAGATACGCAAACGATGTAAAGATACACAATTGGAATAGTAAAGATACGCAAACGATGTAAAGATACACAATTGGAATAGTAAAGATACGCAAACGATGTAAAGATACTCAGTTTGAAAGAAACACACTCCCACACTTGCAAAACTCTCAAATACAATAGAAACTCCCATCAGAAGCGTTACAGAAAGATACTCAAACGAGAAATGAAAAGATACACAATTGGAATAGTAAAGATACGCAAACGATGTAAATATACTCAGTTTGAAAGAAACACACTCCCACACTTGCAAAACTCTCAAATTCAATAGAAACTCGCATCAGAAAGCCTTACAGAAAGATACTCAAACGAGAAATGAAAAGATACACAATTGGAATAGAAAAGATACGCAAACGATGTAAAAATACACAATTGGAATAGTAAAGATACGCAAACTATGTAAAGATACTCAGTTTGAAAGAAACACACTCCCACACTTGCAAAACTCTCAAATTCAATAGAAACTCGCATCAGAAAGCCTTACAGAAAGATACTTAAACGAGAAATGAAAAGATACACAATTGGAATAGTAAAGATACGCAAACGATGTAAAGATACGCAATTGGAATTGTAAAGATACGCAAACTATGTAAAGATACTCAGTTTGAAAGAAACACACTCCCACACTTGCAAAACTCTCAAATTCAATAGAAACTCGCATCAGAAAGCCTTACAGAAAGATACTCAAACGAGAAATGAAAAGATACACAATTGGAATAGTAAAGATACGCAAACGATGTAAAGATACACAATTGGCATAGTAAAGATACGCAAACAATGTAAAGATAGTTAGTTTGAAAGAAACACATTCCCACACTTGCAAAACTCTCAAATACAATAGAAACTCGCATCAGAAGCCTTACAGAAAGATACTCAAACGAGAAATGAAAAGATACACAATTGGAATAGTAAAGATACGCAAACGATGTAAAGATATTCAGTCTGAAAGAAACACACTCCCACACTTGCAAAACTCTCAAATTCAATAGAAACTCGCATAAGAAAGCCTTACAGAAAAATACTCAAACGAGAAATGAAAAGATACAAAATTGGAATAGTAAAGATACGCAATGGATATAAAGATACACAGTTTGAAAGAAACACACTCCCACACTTGGAAAACTCTCAAATACAATAGAAACTCGCATCAGAAAGCCTTACAGAAAGATACTCAAACGAGAAATGAAAAGATACACAATTGGAATAGTAAAGATACGCAAACGATGTAAAGATACACAATTGGAATAGTAAAGATACGCAAACGATGTAAAGATACACAATTGGAATAGTAAAGATACGCAAACGATGTAAAGATACTCAGTTTGAAAGAAACACACTCCCACACTTGCAAAACTCTCAAATACAATAGAAACTCCCATCAGAAGCCTTACAGAAAGATACTCAAACGAGAAATGAAAAGATACACAATTGGAATAGTAAAGATACGCAAACGATGTAAATATACTCAGTTTGAAAGAAACACACTCCCACACTTGCAAAACTCTCAAATTCAATAGAAACTCGCATCAGAAAGCCTTACAGAAAGATACTCAAACGAGAAATGAAAAGATACACAATTGGAATAGAAAAGATACGCAAACGATGTAAAAATACACAATTGGATTAGTAAAGATACGCAAACTATGTAAAGATACTCAGTTTGAAAGAAACACACTCCCACACTTGCAAAACTCTCAAATTCAATAGAAACTCGCATCAGAAAGCCTTACAGAAAGATACTTAAACGAGAAATGAAAAGATACACAATTGGAATAGTAAAGATACGCAAACGATGTAAAGATACGCAATTGGAATTGTAAAGATACGCAAACTATGTAAAGATACTCAGTTTGAAAGAAACACACTCCCACACTTGCAAAACTCTCAAATTCAATAGAAACTCGCATCAGAAAGCCTTACAGAAAGATACTCAAACGAGAAATGAAAAGATACACAATTGGAATAGTAAAGATACGCAAACAATGTAAAGATAGTTAGTTTGAAAGAAACACACTCCCACACTTGCAAAACTCTCAAATACAATAGAAACTCGCATCAGAAGCCTTACAGAAAGATACTCAAACGAGAAATGAAAAGATACACAATTGGAATAGTAAAGATACGCAAACGATGTAAAGATATTCAGTCTGAAAGAAACACACTCCCACACTTGCAAAACTCTCAAATTCAATAGAAACTCGCATAAGAAAGCCTTACAGAAAAATACTCAAACGAGAAATGAAAAGATACAAAATTGGAATAGTAAAGATACGCAATGGATATAAAGATACACAGTTTGAAAGAAACACACTCCCACACTTGGAAAACTCTCAAATACAATAGAAACTCGCATCAGAAAGCCTTACAGAAAGATACTCAAACGAGAAATGAAAAGATACACAATTGGAATAGTAAAGATACGCAAACGATGTAAAGATACACAATTGGAATAGTAAAGATACGCAAACGATGTAAAGATACACAATTGGAATAGTAAAGATACGCAAACGATGTAAAGATACTCAGTTTGAAAGAAACACACTCCCACACTTGCAAAACTCTCAAATACAATAGAAACTCCCATCAGAAGCCTTACAGAAAGATACTCAAACGAGAAATGAAAAGATACACAATTGGAATAGTAAAGATACGCAAACGATGTAAATATACTCAGTTTGAAAGAAACACACTCCCACACTTGCAAAACTCTCAAATTCAATAGAAACTCGCATCAGAAAGCCTTACAGAAAGATACTCAAACGAGAAATGAAAAGGTACACAATTGGAATAGAAAAGATACGCAAACGATGTAAAAATACACAATTGGAATAGTAAAGATACGCAAACTATGTAAAGATACTCAGTTTGAAAGAAACACACTCCCACACTTGCAAAACTCTCAAATTCAATAGAAACTCGCATCAGAAAGCCTTACAGAAAGATACTCAAACGAGAAATGAAAAGATACACAATTGGAATAGTAAAGATACGCAAACGATGTAAAGATACACAATTGGAATAGTAAAGATACGCAAACAATGTAAAGATAGTTAGTTTGAAAGAAACACACTCCCACACTTGCAAAACCCTCAAATACAATAGAAACTCGCATCAGAAGCCTTACAGAAAGATACTCAAACGAGAAATGAAAAGATACACAATTGGAATAGTAAAGATACGCAAACGATGTAAAGATATTCAGTCTGAAAGAAACACACTCCCACACTTGCAAAACTCTCAAATTCAATAGAAACTCGCATAAGAAAGCCTTACAGAAAAATACTCAAACGAGAAATGAAAAGATACAAAATTGGAATAGTAAAGATACGCAATGGATATAAAGATACACAGTTTGAAAGAAACACACTCCCACACTTGGAAAACTCTCAAATACAATAGAAACTCGCATCAGAAAGCCTTACAGAAAGATACTCAAACGAGAAATGAAAAGATACACAATTGGAATAGTAAAGATACGCAAACGATGTAAAGATACACAATTGGAATAGTAAAGATACGCAAACGATGTAAAGATACACAATTGGAATAGTAAAGATACGCAAACGATGTAAAGATACTCAGTTTGAAAGAAACACACTCCCACACTTGCAAAACTCTCAAATACAATAGAAACTCCCATCAGAAGCGTTACAGAAAGATACTCAAACGAGAAATGAAAAGATACACAATTGGAATAGTAAAGATACGCAAACGATGTAAATATACTCAGTTTGAAAGAAACACACTCCCACACTTGCAAAACTCTCAAATTCAATAGAAACTCGCATCAGAAAGCCTTACAGAAAGATACTCAAACGAGAAATGAAAAGATACACAATTGGAATAGAAAAGATACGCAAACGATGTAAAAATACACAATTGGAATAGTAAAGATACGCAAACTATGTAAAGATACTCAGTTTGAAAGAAACACACTCCCACACTTGCAAAACTCTCAAATTCAATAGAAACTCGCATAAGAAAGCCTTACAGAAAAATACTCAAACGAGAAATGAAAAGATACACAATTGGAATAGTAAAGATACGCAAACGATGTAAATATACTCAGTTTGAAAGAAACACACTCCCACACTTGCAAAACTCTCAAATTCAATAGAAACTCGCATCAGAAAGCCTTACAGAAAGATACTCAAACGAGAAATGAAAAGATACACAATTGGAATAGAAAAGATACGCAAACGATGTAAAAATACACAATTGGATTAGTAAAGATACGCAAACTATGTAAAGATACTCAGTTTGAAAGAAACACACTCCCACACTTGCAAAACTCTCAAATTCAATAGAAACTCGCATCAGAAAGCCTTACAGAAAGATACTTAAACGAGAAATGAAAAGATACACAATTGGAATAGTAAAGATACGCAAACGATGTAAAGATACGCAATTGGAATTGTAAAGATACGCAAACTATGTAAAGATACTCAGTTTGAAAGAAACACACTCCCACACTTGCAAAACTCTCAAATTCAATAGAAACTCGCATCAGAAAGCCTTACAGAAAGATACTCAAACGAGAAATGAAAAGATACACAATTGGAATAGTAAAGATACGCAAACGATGTAAAGATACACAATTGGAATAGTAAAGATACGCAAACAATGTAAAGATAGTTAGTTTGAAAGAAACACACTCCCACACTTGCAAAACTCTCAAATACAATAGAAACTCGCATCAGAAGCCTTACAGAAAGATACTCAAACGAGAAATGAAAAGATACACAATTGGAATAGTAAAGATACGCAAACGATGTAAAGATATTCAGTCTGAAAGAAACACACTCCCACACTTGCAAAACTCTCAAATTCAATAGAAACTCGCATAAGAAAGCCTTACAGAAAAATACTCAAACGAGAAATGAAAAGATACAAAATTGGAATAGTAAAGATACGCAATGGATATAAAGATACACAGTTTGAAAGAAACACACTCCCACACTTGGAAAACTCTCAAATACAATAGAAACTCGCATCAGAAAGCCTTACAGAAAGATACTCAAACGAGAAATGAAAAGATACACAATTGGAATAGTAAAGATACGCAAACGATGTAAAGATACACATTGGAATAGTAAAGATACGCAAACGATGTAAAGATACACAATTGGAATAGTAAAGATACGCAAACGATGTAAAGATACTCAGTTTGAAAGAAACACACTCCCACACTTGCAAAACTCTCAAATACAATAGAAACTCCCATCAGAAGCGTTACAGAAAGATACTCAAACGAGAAATGAAAAAATACACAATTGGAATAGTAAAGATACGCAAACGATGTAAATATACTCAGTTTGAAAGAAACACACTCCCACACTTGCAAAACTCTCAAATTCAATAGAAACTCGCATCAGAAAGCCTTACAGAAAGATACTCAAACGAGAAATGAAAAGATACACAATTGGAATAGAAAAGATACGCAAACGATGTAAAAATACACAATTGGAATAGTAAAGATACGCAAACTATGTAAAGATACTCAATTTGAAAGAAACACACTCCCACACTTGCAAAACTCTCAAATTCAATAGAAACTCGCATCAGAAAGCCTTACAGAAAGATACTTAAACGAGAAATGAAAAGATACACAATTGGAATAGTAAAGATACGCAAACGATGTAAAGATACGCAATTGGAATTGTAAAGATACGCAAACTATGTAAAGATACTCAGTTTGAAAGAAACACACTCCCACACTTGCAAAACTCTCAAATTCAATAGAAACTCGCATCAGAAAGCCTTACAGAAAGATACTCAAACGAGAAATGAAAAGATACACAATTGGAATAGTAAAGATACGCAAACGATGTAAAGATACACAATTGGAATAGTAAAGATACGCAAACAATGTAAAGATAGTTAGTTTGAAAGAAACACACTCCCACACTTGCAAAACTCTCAAATACAATAGAAACTCGCATCAGAAGCCTTACAGAAAGATACTCAAACGAGAAATGAAAAGATACACAATTGGAATAGTAAAGATACGCAAACGATGTAAAGATATTCAGTCTGAAAGAAACACACTCCCACACTTGCAAAACTCTCAAATTCAATAGAAACTCGCATAAGAAAGCCTTACAGAAAAATACTCAAACGAGAAATGAAAAGATACAAAATTGGAATAGTAAAGATACGCAATGGATATAAAGATACACAGTTTGAAAGAAACACACTCCCACACTTGGAAAACTCTCAAATACAATAGAAACTCGCATCAGAAAGCCTTACAGAAAGATACTCAAACGAGAAATGAAAAGATACACAATTGGAATAGTAAAGATACGCAAACGATGTAAAGATACACAATTGGAATAGTAAAGATACGCAGACGATGTAAAGATACACAATTGGAATAGTAAAGATACGCAAACGATGTAAAGATACTCAGTTTGAAAGAAACACACTCCCACACTTGCAAAACTCTCAAATACAATAGAAACTCCCATCAGAAGCCTTACAGAAAGATACTCAAACGAGAAATGAAAAGATACACAATTGGAATAGTAAAGATACGCAAACGATGTAAATATACTCAGTTTGAAAGAAACACACTCCCACACTTGCAAAACTCTCAAATTCAATAGAAACTCGCATCAGAAAGCCTTACAGAAAGATACTCAAACGAGAAATGAAAAGATACACAATTGGAATAGAAAAGATACGCAAACGATGTAAAAATACACAATTGGATTAGTAAAGATACGCAAACTATGTAAAGATACTCAGTTTGAAAGAAACACACTCCCACACTTGCAAAACTCTCAAATTCAATAGAAACTCGCATCAGAAAGCCTTACAGAAAGATACTTAAACGAGAAATGAAAAGATACACAATTGGAATAGTAAAGATACGCAAACGATGTAAAGATACGCAATTGGAATTGTAAAGATACGCAAACTATGTAAAGATACTCAGTTTGAAAGAAACACACTCCCACACTTGCAAAACTCTCAAATTCAATAGAAACTCGCATCAGAAAGCCTTACAGAAAGATACTCAAACGAGAAATGAAAAGATACACAATTGGAATAGTAAAGATACGCAAACGATGTAAAGATACACAATTGGAATAGTAAAGATACGCAAACAATGTAAAGATAGTTAGTTTGAAAGAAACACACTCCCACACTTGCAAAACTCTCAAATACAATAGAAACTCGCATCAGAAGCCTTACAGAAAGATACTCAAACGAGAAATGAAAAGATACACAATTGGAATAGTAAAGATACGCAAACGATGTAAAGATATTCAGTCTGAAAGAAACACACTCCCACACTTGCAAAACTCTCAAATTCAATAGCAACTCGCATAAGAAAGCCTTACAGAAAAATACTCAAACGAGAAATGAAAAGATACAAAATTGGAATAGTAAAGATACGCAAAGGATATAAAGATACACAGTTTGAAAGAAACACACTCCCACACTTGGAAAACTCTCAAATACAATAGAAACTCGCATCAGAAAGCCTTACAGAAAGATACTCAAACGAGAAATGAAAAGATACACAATTGGAATAGTAAAGATACGCAAACGATGTAAAGATACACATTGGAATAGTAAAGATACGCAAACGATGTAAAGATACACAATTGGAATAGTAAAGATACGCAAACGATGTAAAGATACTCAGTTTGAAAGAAACACACTCCCACACTTGCAAAACTCTCAAATACAATAGAAACTCCCATCAGAAGCGTTACAGAAAGATACTCAAACGAGAAATGAAAAGATACACAATTGGAATAGTAAAGATACGCAAACGATGTAAATATACTCAGTTTGAAAGAAACACACTCCCACACTTGCAAAACTCTCAAATTCAATAGAAACTCGCATCAGAAAGCCTTACAGAAAGATACTCAAACGAGAAATGAAAAGATACACAATTGGAATAGAAAAGATACGCAAACGATGTAAAAATACACAATTGGAATAGTAAAGATACGCAAACTATGTAAAGATACTCAATTTGAAAGAAACACACTCCCACACTTGCAAAACTCTCAAATTCAATAGAAACTCGCATCAGAAAGCCTTACAGAAAGATACTTAAACGAGAAATGAAAAGATACACAATTGGAATAGTAAAGATACGCAAATGATGTAAAGATACGCAATTGGAATTGTAAAGATACGCAAACTATGTAAAGATACTCAGTTTGAAAGAAACACACTCCCACACTTGCAAAACTCTCAAATTCAATAGAAACTCGCATCAGAAAGCCTTACAGAAAGATACTCAAACGAGAAATGAAAAGATACACAATTGGAATAGTAAAGATACGCAAACGATGTAAAGATACACAATTGGAATAGTAAAGATACGCAAACAATGTAAAGATAGTTAGTTTGAAAGAAACACACTCCCACACTTGCAAAACTCTCAAATACAATAGAAACTCGCATCAGAAGCCTTACAGAAAGATACTCAAACGAGAAATGAAAAGATACACAATTGGAATAGTAAAGATACGCAAACGATGTAAAGATATTCAGTCTGAAAGAAACACACTCCCACACTTGCAAAACTCTCAAATTCAATAGAAACTCGCATAAGAAAGCCTTACAGAAAAATACTCAAACGAGAAATGAAAAGATACAAAATTGGAATAGTAAAGATACGCAATGGATATAAAGATACACAGTTTGAAAGAAACACACTCCCACACTTGGAAAACTCTCAAATACAATGGAAACTCGCATCAGAAAGCCTTACAGAAAGATACTCAAACGAGAAATGAAAAGATACACAATTGGAATAGTAAAGATACGCAAACGATGTAAAGATACACATTGGAATAGTAAAGATACGCAAACGATGTAAAGATACACAATTGGAATAGTAAAGATACGCAAACGATGTAAAGATACTCAGTTTGAAAGAAACACACTCCCACACTTGCAAAACTCTCAAATACAATAGAAACTCCCATCAGAAGCGTTACAGAAAGATACTCAAACGAGAAATGAAAAGATACACAATTGGAATAGTAAAGATACGCAAACGATGTAAATATACTCAGTTTGAAAGAAACACACTCCCACACTTGCAAAACTCTCAAATTCAATAGAAACTCGCATCAGAAAGCCTTACAGAAAGATACTCAAACGAGAAATGAAAAGATACACAATTGGAATAGAAAAGATACGCAAACGATGTAAAAATACACAATTGGAATAGTAAAGATACGCAAACTATGTAAAGATACTCAATTTGAAAGAAACACACTCCCACACTTGCAAAACTCTCAAATTCAATAGAAACTCGCATCAGAAAGCCTTACAGAAAGATACTTAAACGAGAAATGAAAAGATACACAATTGGAATAGTAAAGATACTTAAACGAGAAATGAAAAGATACACAATTGGAATAGTAAAGATACGCAAACGAGAAATGAAAAGATACAAAATTGGAATAGTAAAGATACGCAATGGATATAAAGATACACAGTTTGAAAGAAACACACTCCCACACTTGGAAAACTCTCAAATACAATAGAAACTCGCATCAGAAAGCCTTACAGAAAGATACTCAAACGAGAAATGAAAAGATACACAATTGGAATAGTAAAGATACGCAAACGATGTAAAGATACACAATTGGAATAGTAAAGATACGCAAACGATGTAAAGATACACAATTGGAATAGTAAAGATACGCAAACGATGTAAAGATACTCAGTTTGAAAGAAACACACTCCCACACTTGCAAAACTCTCAAATACAATAGAAACTCCCATCAGAAGCCTTACAGAAAGATACTCAAACGAGAAATGAAAAGATACACAATTGGAATAGTAAAGATACGCAAACGATGTAAATATACTCAGTTTGAAAGAAACACACTCCCACACTTGCAAAACTCTCAAATTCAATAGAAACTCGCATCAGAAAGCCTTACAGAAAGATACTCAAACGAGAAATGAAAAGATACACAATTGGAATAGAAAAGATACGCAAACGATGTAAAAATACACAATTGGATTAGTAAAGATACGCAAACTATGTAAAGATACTCAGTTTGAAAGAAACACACTCCCACACTTGCAAAACTCTCAAATTCAATAGAAACTCGCATTAGAAAGCCTTACAGAAAGATACTTAAACGAGAAATGAAAAGATACACAATTGGAATAGTAAAGATACGCAAACGATGTAAAGATACGCAATTGGAATTGTAAAGATACGCAAACTATGTAAAGATACTCAGTTTGAAAGAAACACACTCCCACACTTGCAAAACTCTCAAATTCAATAGAAACTCGCATCAGAAAGCCTTACAGAAAGATACTCAAACGAGAAATGAAAAGATACACAATTGGAATAGTAAAGATACGCAAACAATGTAAAGATACACAATTGGAATAGTAAAGATACGCAAACAATGTAAAGATAGTTAGTTTGAAAGAAACACACTCCCACACTTGCAAAACTCTCAAATACAATAGAAACTCGCATCAGAAGCCTTACAGAAAGATACTCAAACGAGAAATGAAAAGATACACAATTGGAATAGTAAAGATACGCAAACGATGTAAAGATATTCAGTCTGAAAGAAACACACTCCCACACTTGCAAAACTCTCAAATTCAATAGAAACTCGCATAAGAAAGCCTTACAGAAAAATACTCAAACGAGAAATGAAAAGATACAAAATTGCAATAGTAAAGATACGCAATGGATATAAAGATACACAGTTTGAAAGAAACACACTCCCACACTTGGAAAACTCTCAAATACAATAGAAACTCGCATCAGAAAGCCTTACAGAAAGATACTCAAACGAGAAATGAAAAGATACACAATTGGAATAGTAAAGATACGCAAACGATGTAAAGATACACATTGGAATAGTAAAGATACGCAAACGATGTAAAGATACACAATTGGAATAGTAAAGATACGCAAACGATGTAAAGATACTCAGTTTGAAAGAAACACACTCCCACACTTGCAAAACTCTCAAATACAATAGAAACTCCCATCAGAAGCGTTACAGAAAGATACTCAAACGAGAAATGAAAAGATACACAATTGGAATAGTAAAGATACGCAAACGATGTAAATATACTCAGTTTGAAAGAAACACACTCCCACACTTGCAAAACTCTCAAATTCAATAGAAACTCCCATCAGAAGCCTTACAGAAAGATACTCAAACGAGAAATGAAAAGATACACAATTGGAATAGTAAAGATACGCAAACGATGTAAATATACTCAGTTTGAAAGAAACACACTCCCACACTTGCAAAACTCTCAAATTCAATAAAAACTCGCATCAGAAAGCCTTACAGAAAGATACTCAAACGAGAAATGAAAAGATACACAATTGGAATAGTAAAGATACGCAAACGATGTAAAGATACACAATTGGAATAGTAAAGATACGCAAACAATGTAAAGATAGTTAGTTTGAAAGAAACACACTCCCACACTTGCAAAACTCTCAAATACAATAGAAACTCGCATCAGAAGCCTTACAGAAAGATACTCAAACGAGAAATGAAAAGATACACAATTGGAATAGTAAAGATACGCAAACGATGTAAAGATACGCAATTGGAATTGTAAAGATACGCAAACTATGTAAAGATACTCAGTTTGAAAGAAACACACTCCCACACTTGCAAAACTCTCAAATTCAATAGAAACTCGCATCAGAAAGCCTTACAGAAAGATACTTAAACGAGAAATGAAAAGATACACAATTGGAATAGTAAAGATACGCAAACGATGCAAAGATACTCAGTTTGAAAGAAACACACTCCCACACCTGCAAAACTCTCAAATTCAATAGAAACTCGCATCAGAAAGCCTTACAGAAAGATACTTAAACGAGAAATGAAAAGATACACAATTGGAATAGTAAAGATACGCAAACGATGTAAAGATACGCAATTGGAATTGTAAAGATACGCAAACTATGTAAAGATACTCAGTTTGAAAGAAACACACTCCCACACTTGCAAAACTCTCAAATTCAATAGAAACTCGCATCAGAAAGCCTTACAGAAAGATACTCAAACGAGAAATGAAAAGATACACAATTGGAATAGTAAAGATACGCAAACGATGTAAAGATACACAATTGGAATAGTAAAGATACGCAAACAATGTAAAGATAGTTAGTTTGAAAGAAACACACTCCCACACTTGCAAAACTCTCAAATACAATAGAAACTCGCATCAGAAGCCTTACAGAAAGATACTCAAACGAGAAATGAAAAGATACACAATTGGAATAGTAAAGATACGCAAACGATGTAAAGATATTCAGTCTGAAAGAAACACACTCCCACACTTGCAAAACTCTCAAATTCAATAGAAACTCGCATAAGAAAGCCTTACAGAAAAATACTCAAACGAGAGATGAAAAGATACAAAATTGGAATAGTAAAGATACGCAATGGATATAAAGATACACAGTTTGAAAGAAACACACTCCCACACTTGGAAAACTCTCAAATACAATAGAAACTCGCATCAGAAAGCCTTACAGAAAGATACTCAAACGAGAAATGAAAAGATACACAATTGGAATAGTAAAGATACGCAAACGATGTAAAGATACACAATTGGAATAGTAAAGATACGCAAACGATGTAAAGATACACAATTGGAATAGTAAAGATACGCAAACGATGTAAAGATACTCAGTTTGAAAGAAACACACTCCCACACTTGCAAAACTCTCAAATACAATAGAAACTCCCATCAGAAGCCTTACAGAAAGATACTCAAACGAGAAATGAAAAGATACACAATTGGAATAGTAAAGATACGCAAACGATGTAAATATACTCAGTTTGAAAGAAACACACTCCCACACTTGCAAAACTCTCAAATTCAATAGAAACTCGCATCAGAAAGCCTTACAGAAAGATACTCAAACGAGAAATGAAAAGATACACAATTGGAATAGAAAAGATACGCAAACGATGTAAAAATACACAATTGGATTAGTAAAGATACGCAAACAATGTAAAGATACTCAGTTTGAAAGAAACAAACTCCCACACTTGCAAAACTCTCAAATTCAATAGAAACTCGCATCAGAAAGCCTTACAGAAAGATACTTAAACGAGAAATGAAAAGATACACAATTGGAATAGTAAAGATACGCAAACGATGTAAAGATACGCAATTGGAATTGTAAAGATACGCAAACTATGTAAAGATACTCAGTTTGAAAGAAACACACTCCCACACTTGCAAAACTCTCAAATTCAATAGAAACTCGCATCAGAAAGCCTTACAGAAAGATACTCAAACGAGAAATGAAAAGATACACAATTGGAATAGTAAAGATACGCAAACGATGTAAAGATACACAATTGGAATAGTAAAGATACGCAAACAATGTAAAGATAGTTAGTTTGAAAGAAACACACTCCCACACTTGCAAAACTCTCAAATACAATAGAAACTCGCATCAGAAGCCTTACAGAAAGATACTCAAACGAGAAATGAAAAGATACACAATTGGAATAGTAAAGATACGCAAACGATGTAAAGATATTCAGTCTGAAAGAAACACACTCCCACACTTGCAAAACTCTCAAATTCAATAGAAACTCGCATAAGAAAGCCTTACAGAAAAATACTCAAACGAGAAATGAAAAGATACAAAATTGGAATAGTAAAGATACGCAATGGATATAAAGATACACAGTTTGAAAGAAACACACTCCCACACTTGGAAAACTCTCAAATACAATAGAAACTCGCATCAGAAAGCCTTACAGAAAGATACTCAAACGAGAAATGAAAAGATACAAAATTGGAATAGTAAAGATACGCAAACGATGTAAAGATACACAATTGGAATAGTAAAGATACGCAAACGATGTAAAGATACACAATTGGAATAGTAAAGATACGCAAACGATGTAAAGATACTCAGTTTGAAAGAAACACACTCCCACACTTGCAAAACTCTCAAATACAATAGAAACTCCCATCAGAAGCCTTACAGAAAGATACTCAAACGAGAAATGAAAAGATACACAATTGGAATAGTAAAGATACGCAAACGATGTAAATATACTCAGTTTGAAAGAAACACACTCCCACACTTGCAAAACTCTCAAATTCAATAGAAACTCGCATCAGAAAGCCTTACAGAAAGATACTCAAACGAGAAATGAAAAGATACACAATTGGAATAGAAAAGATACGCAAACGATGTAAAAATACACAATTGGAATAGTAAAGATACGCAAACTATGTAAAGATACTCAGTTTGAAAGAAACAAACTCCCACACTTGCAAAACTCTCAAATTCAATAGAAACTCGCATCAGAAAGCCTTACAGAAAGATACTTAAACGAGAAATGAAAAGATACACAATTGGAATAGTAAAGATACGCAAACGATGTAAAGATACGCAATTGGAATTGTAAAGATACGCAAACTATGTAAAGATACTCAGTTTGAAAGAAACACACTCCCACACTTGCAAAACTCTCAAATTCAATAGAAACTCGCATCAGAAAGCCTTACAGAAAGATACTCAAACGAGAAATGAAAAGATACACAATTGGAATAGTAAAGATACGCAAACGATGTAAAGATACACAATTGGAATAGTAAAGATACGCAAACAATGTAAAGATAGTTAGTTTGAAAGAAACACACTCCCACACTTGCAAAACTCTCAAATACAATAGAAACTCGCATCAGAAGCCTTACAGAAAGATACTCAAACGAGAAATGAAAAGATACACAATTGGAATAGTAAAGATACGCAAACGATGTAAAGATATTCAGTCTGAAAGAAACACACTCCCACACTTGCAAAACTCTCAAATTCAATAGAAACTCGCATAAGAAAGCCTTACAGAAAAATACTCAAACGAGAAATGAAAAGATACAAAATTGGAATAGTAAAGATACGCAATGGATATAAAGATACACAGTTTGAAAGAAACACACTCCCACACTTGGAAAACTCTCAAATACAATAGAAACTCGCATCAGAAAGCCTTACAGAAAGATACTCAAACGAGAAATGAAAAGATACACAATTGGAATAGTAAAGATACGCAAACAATGTAAAGATACACAATTGGAATAGTAAAGATACGCAAACGATGTAAAGATACACAATTGGAATAGTAAAGATACGCAAACGATGTAAAGATACACAATTGGAATAGTAAAGATACGCAAACGATGTAAAGATACACAATTGGAATAGTAAAGATACGCAAACGATGTAAAGATACTCAGTTTGAAAGAAACACACTCCCACACTTGCAAAACTCTCAAATACAATAGAAACTCCCATCAGAAGCCTTACAGAAAGATACTCAAACGAGAAATGAAAAGATACACAATTGGAATAGTAAAGATACGCAAATGATGTAAATATACTCAGTTTGAAAGAAACACACTCCCACACTTGCAAAACTCTCAAATTCAATAGAAACTCGCATCAGAAAGCCTTACAGAAAGATACTCAAACGAGAAATGAAAAGATACACAATTGGAATAGTAAATATACGCAAACGATGTAAAGATACACAATTGGAATAGTAAAGATACGCAAAAGATGTAAAGATACTCAGTTTGAAAGAAACACACTCCCACACTTGCAAAACTCTCAAATTCAATAGAAACTCGCATCAGAAAGCCTTACAGAAAGATACTCAAACGAGAAATGAAAAGATACACAATTGGAATAGTAAAGATACGCAAACGATGTAAATATACTCAGTTTGAAAGAAACACACTCCCACACTTGCAAAACTCTCAAATACAATAGAAACTCCCATCAGAAGCCTTACAGAAAGATACTCAAACGAGAAATGAAAAGATACACAATTGGAATAGTAAAGATACGCAAACGATGTAAATATACTCAGTTTGAAAGAAACACACTCCCACACTTGCAAAACTCTCAAATTCAATAGAAACTCGCATCAGAAAGCCTTACAGAAAGATACTCAAACGAGAAATGAAAAGATACACAATTGGAATAGAAAAGATACGCAAACGATGTAAAAATACACAATTGGAATAGTAAAGATACGCAAACTATGTAAAGATACTCAGTTTGAAAGAAACAAACTCCCACACTTGCAAAACTCTCAAATTCAATAGAAACTCGCATCAGAAAGCCTTACAGAAAGATACTTAAACGAGAAATGAAAAGATACACAATTGGAATAGTAAAGATACGCAAACGATGTAAAGATACGCAATTGGAATTGTAAAGATACGCAAACTATGTAAAGATACTCAGTTTGAAAGAAACACACTCCCACACTTGCAAAACTCTCAAATTCAATAGAAACTCGCATCAGAAAGCCTTACAGAAAGATACTCAAACGAGAAATGAAAAGATACACAATTGGAATAGTAAAGATACGCAAACGATGTAAAGATACACAATTGGAATAGTAAAGATACGCAAACAATGTAAAGATAGTTAGTTTGAAAGAAACACACTCCCACACTTGCAAAACTCTCAAATACAATAGAAACTCGCATCAGAAGCCTTACAGAAAGATACT
The DNA here is from genome assembly GCF_933775445.1 of Argentina anserina. Taxonomy (NCBI): domain Eukaryota; kingdom Viridiplantae; phylum Streptophyta; class Magnoliopsida; order Rosales; family Rosaceae; genus Argentina; species Argentina anserina. Next base: position 109,607 of record NW_026089507.1, on the reverse strand, counting down.
CAAACGAGAAATGAAAAGATACACAATTGGAATAGTAAAGATACGCAAACGATGTAAAGATATTCAGTCTGAAAGAAACACACTCCCACACTTGCAAAACTCTCAAATTCAATAGAAACTCGCATAAGAAAGCCTTACAGAAAAATACTCAAACGAGAAATGAAAAGATACAAAATTGGAATAGTAAAGATACGCAATGGATATAAAGATACACAGTTTGAAAGAAACACACTCCCACACTTGGAAAACTCTCAAATACAATAGAAACTCGCATCAGAAAGCCTTACAGAAAGATACTCAAACGAGAAATGAAAAGATACACAATTGGAATAGTAAAGATACGCAAACAATGTAAAGATACACAATTGGAATAGTAAAGATACGCAAACGATGTAAAGATACACAATTGGAATAGTAAAGATACGCAAACGATGTAAAGATACACAATTGGAATAGTAAAGATACGCAAACGATGTAAAGATACACAATTGGAATAGTAAAGATACGCAAACGATGTAAAGATACTCAGTTTGAAAGAAACACACTCCCACACTTGCAAAACTCTCAAATACAATAGAAACTCCCATCAGAAGCCTTACAGAAAGATACTCAAACGAGAAATGAAAAGATACACAATTGGAATAGTAAAGATACGCAAATGATGTAAATATACTCAGTTTGAAAGAAACACACTCCCACACTTGCAAAACTCTCAAATTCAATAGAAACTCGCATCAGAAAGCCTTACAGAAAGATACTCAAACGAGAAATGAAAAGATACACAATTGGAATAGTAAATATACGCAAACGATGTAAAGATACACAATTGGAATAGTAAAGATACGCAAAAGATGTAAAGATACTCAGTTTGAAAGAAACACACTCCCACACTTGCAAAACTCTCAAATTCAATAGAAACTCGCATCAGAAAGCCTTACAGAAAGATACTCAAACGAGAAATGAAAAGATACACAATTGGAATAGTAAAGATACGCAAACGATGTAAATATACTCAGTTTGAAAGAAACACACTCCCACACTTGCAAAACTCTCAAATACAATAGAAACTCCCATCAGAAGCCTTACAGAAAGATACTCAAACGAGAAATGAAAAGATACACAATTGGAATAGTAAAGATACGCAAACGATGTAAATATACTCAGTTTGAAAGAAACACACTCCCACACTTGCAAAACTCTCAAATTCAATAGAAACTCGCATCAGAAAGCCTTACAGAAAGATACTCAAACGAGAAATGAAAATATACACAATTGGAATAGAAAAGATACGCAAACGATGTAAAAATACACAATTGGAATAGTAAAGATACGCAAACTATGTAAAGATACTCAGTTTGAAAGAAACAAACTCCCACACTTGCAAAACTCTCAAATTCAATAGAAACTCGCATCAGAAAGCCTTACAGAAAGATACTTAAACGAGAAATGAAAAGATACACAATTGGAATAGTAAAGATACGCAAACGATGTAAAGATACGCAATTGGAATTGTAAAGATACGCAAACTATGTAAAGATACTCAGTTTGAAAGAAACACACTCCCACACTTGCAAAACTCTCAAATTCAATAGAAACTCGCATCAGAAAGCCTTACAGAAAGATACTCAAACGAGAAATGAAAAGATACACAATTGGAATAGTAAAGATACGCAAACGATGTAAAGATACACAATTGGAATAGTAAAGATACGCAAACAATGTAAAGATAGTTAGTTTGAAAGAAACACACTCCCACACTTGCAAAACTCTCAAATACAATAGAAACTCGCATCAGAAGCCTTACAGAAAGATACTCAAACGAGAAATGAAAAGATACACAATTGGAATAGTAAAGATACGCAAACGATGTAAAGATATTCAGTCTGAAAGAAACACACTCCCACACTTGCAAAACTCTCAAATTCAATAGAAACTCGCATAAGAAAGCCTTACAGAAAAATACTCAAACGAGAAATGAAAAGATACAAAATTGGAATAGTAAAGATACGCAATGGATATAAAGATACACAGTTTGAAAGAAACACACTCCCACACTTGGAAAACTCTCAAATACAATAGAAACTCGCATCAGAAAGCCTTACAGAAAGATACTCAAACGAGAAATGAAAAGATACACAATTGGAATAGTAAAGATACGCAAACAATGTAAAGATACACAATTGGAATAGTAAAGATACGCAAACGATGTAAAGATACACAATTGGAATAGTAAAGATACGCAAACGATGTAAAGATACACAATTGGAATAGTAAAGATACGCAAACGATGTAAAGATACACAATTGGAATAGTAAAGATACGCAAACGATGTAAAGATACTCAGTTTGAAAGAAACACACTCCCACACTTGCAAAACTCTCAAATACAATAGAAACTCCCATCAGAAGCCTTACAGAAAGATACTCAAACGAGAAATGAAAAGATACACAATTGGAATAGTAAAGATACGCAAATGATGTAAATATACTCAGTTTGAAAGAAACACACTCCCACACTTGCAAAACTCTCAAATTCAATAGAAACTCGCATCAGAAAGCCTTACAGAAAGATACTCAAACGAGAAATGAAAAGATACACAATTGGAATAGTAAATATACGCAAACGATGTAAAGATACACAATTGGAATAGTAAAGATACGCAAAAGATGTAAAGATACTCAGTTTGAAAGAAACACACTCCCACACTTGCAAAACTCTCAAATTCAATAGAAACTCGCATCAGAAAGCCTTACAGAAAGATACTCAAACGAGAAATGAAAAGATACACAATTGGAATAGTAAAGATACGCAAACGATGTAAATATACTCAGTTTGAAAGAAACACACTCCCACACTTGCAAAACTCTCAAATACAATAGAAACTCCCATCAGAAGCCTTACAGAAAGATACTCAAACGAGAAATGAAAAGATACACAATTGGAATAGTAAAGATACGCAAAAGATGTAAAGATACTCAGTTTGAAAGAAACACACTCCCACACTTGCAAAACTCTCAAATTCAATAGAAACTCGCATCAGAAAGCCTTACAGAAAGATACTCAAACGAGAAATGAAAAGATACACAATTGGAATAGTAAAGATACGCAAACGATGTAAATATACTCAGTTTGAAAGAAACACACTCCCACACTTGCAAAACTCTCAAATTCAATAGAAACTCGCATCAGAAAGCCTTACAGAAAGATACTCAAACGAGAAATGAAAAGATACACAATTGGAATAGAAAAGATACGCAAACGATGTAAAAATACACAATTGGAATAGTAAAGATACGCAAACTATGTAAAGATACTCAGTTTGAAAGAAACACACTCCCACACTTGCAAAACTCTCAAATTCAATAGAAACTCGCATCAGAAAGCCTTACAGAAAGATACTCAAACGAGAAATGAAAAGATACACAATTGGAATAGTAAAGATACGCAAACGATGTAAAGATACTCAGTTTGAAAGAAACACACTCCCACACTTGCAAAACTCTCAAATTCAATAGACACTCGCATCAGAAAGCCTTACAGAAATATACTCAAACGAGAAATGAAAAGATACACAATTGGAATAGATTTATACGCAAACGATGTAAAGATACACAATTGGAATAGTAAAGATACGCAAACTATGTAAAGATACTCAGTTTGAAAGAAACACACTCCCACACTTGCAAAACTCTCAAATTCAATAGAAACTCGCATCAGAAAGCCTTACAGAAAGATACTCAAACGAGAAATGAAAAGATACACAATTGGAATAGTAAAGATACGCAAACGATGTAAAGATACTCAGTTTGAAAGAAACACACTCCCACACTTGCAAAACTCTTAAATTCAATAGAAACTCGCATCAGAAAGCCTTACAGAAAGATACTCAAACGAGAAATGAAAAGATACACAATTGGAATAGTAAAGATACGCAAACGATGTAAAGATACGCAATTGGAATAGTAAAGATACGCAAACAATGTAAAGATAGTTAGTTTGAAAGAAACACACTCCCACACTTGCAAAACTCTCAAATACAATAGAAACTCGCATCAGAAGCCTTACAGAAAGATACTCAAACGAGAAATGAAAAGATACACAATTGGAATAGTAAAGATACGCAAACGATGTAAATATACTCAGTCTGAAAGAAACACACTCCCACACTTGCAAAACTCTCAAATTCAATAGAAACTCGCATCAGAAAGCCTTACAGAAATATACTCAAACGAGAAATGAAGAGATACACAATTGGAATAGTAAAGATACGCAAACGATGTAAAGATACACAATTAGAATAGTAAAGATACGCAAACTATTTCAAGATACTCAGTTTGAAAGAAACACACTCCCACACTTGCAAAACTCTCAAATTGAATAGAAACTCGCATCAGAAAGCCTTACAGAAAGATACTCAAACGAGAAATGAAAAGATACAGAATTGGAATAGTAAAGATACGCAAACGATGTAAAGATACACAATTGAAGTAGTAAAGATACGCAAACGATGTAAAGATACTCAGTTTGAAAGAAACACACTCCCACACTTGCAAAACTCTCAAATTAAATAGAAACTCGCATCAGAAAGCCTTACAGAAAGATACTCAAACGAGAAATGAAAAGATACACAATTGGAATAGTAAATATACGCAAACGATGTAAAGATACACAATTGGAATAGTAAAGATACGCAAAAGATGTAAAGATACTCAGTTTGAAAGAAACACACTCCCACACTTGCAAAACTCTCAAATTCAATAGAAACTCGCATCAGAAAGCCTTACAGAAAGATACTCAAACGAGAAATGAAAAGATACACAATTGGAATAGTAAAGATACGCAAACGATGTAAATATACTCAGTTTGAAAGAAACACACTCCCACACTTGCAAAACTCTCAAATTCAATAGAAACTCGCATCAGAAAGCCTTACAGAAAGATACTCAAACGAGAAATGAAAAGATACACAATTGGAATAGAAAAGATACGCAAACGATGTAAAAATACACAATTGGAATAGTAAAGATACGCAAACTATGTAAAGATACTCAGTTTGAAAGAAACACACTCCCACACTTGCAAAACTCTCAAATTCAATAGAAACTCGCATCAGAAAGCCTTACAGAAAGATACTCAAACGAGAAATGAAAAGATACACAATTGGAATAGTAAAGATACGCAAACGATGTAAATATACTCAGTTTGAAAGAAACACACTCCCACACTTGCAAAACTCTCAAATTCAATAGACACTCGCATCAGAAAGCCTTACAGAAATATACTCAAACGAGAAATGAAAAGATACACAATTGGAATAGATTTATACGCAAACGATGTAAAGATACACAATTGGAATAGTAAAGATACGCAAACTATGTAAAGATACTCAGTTTGAAAGAAACACACTCCCACACTTGCAAAACTCTCAAATTCAATAGAAACTCGCATCAGAAAGCCTTACAGAAAGATACTCAAACGAGAAATGAAAAGATACACAATTGGAATAGTAAAGATACGCAAACGATGTAAAGATACTCAGTTTGAAAGAAACACACTCCCACACTTGCAAAACTCTCAAATTCAAAAGAAACTCGCATCAGAAAGCCTTACAGAAAGATACTCAAACGAGAAATGAAAAGATACACAATTGGAATAGAAAAGATACGCAAACGATGTAAAAATACACAATTGGAATAGTAAAGATACGCAAACGATGTAAATATACTCAGTTTGAAAGAAACACACTCCCACACTTGCAAAACTCTCAAATTCAATAGAAACTCGCATCAGAAAGCCTTACAGAAAGATACTCAAACGAGAAATGAAAAGATACACAATTGGAATAGAAAAGATACGCAAACGATGTAAAAATACACAATTGGAATAGTAAAGATACGCAAACTATGTAAAGATACTCAGTTTGAAAGAAACACACTCCCACACTTGCAAAACTCTCAAATTCAATAGAAACTCGCATCAGAAAGCCTTACAGAAAGATACTCAAACGAGAAATGAAAAGATACACAATTGGAATAGTAAAGATACGCAAACGATTTAAATATACTCAGTTTGAAAGAAACACACTCCCACACTTGCAAAACTCTCAAATTCAATAGAAACTCGCATCAGAAAGCCTTACAGAAAGATACTCAAACGAGAAATGAAAAGATACACAATTGGAATAGAAAAGATACGCAAACGATGTAAAAATACACAATTGGAATAGTAAAGATACGCAAACTATGTAAAGATACTCAGTTTGAAAGAAACACACTCCCACACTTGCAAAACTCTCAAATTCAATAGAAACTCGCATCAGAAAGCCTTACAGAAAGATACTCAAACGAGAAATGAAAAGATACACAATTGGAATAGTAAAGATACGCAAACGATGTAAATATACTCAGTTTGAAAGAAACACACTCCCACACTTGCAAAACTCTCAAATTCAATAGACACTCGCATCAGAAAGCCTTACAGAAATATACTCAAACGAGAAATGAAAAGATACACAATTGGAATAGATTTATACGCAAACGATGTAAAGATACACAATTGGAATAGTAAAGATACGCAAACTATGTAAAGATACTCAGTTTGAAAGAAACACACTCCCACACTTGCAAAACTCTCAAATTCAATAGAAACTCGCATCAGAAAGCCTTACAGAAAGATACTCAAACGAGAAATGAAAAGATACACAATTGGAATAGTAAAGATACGCAAACGATGTAAAGATACTCAGTTTGAAAGAAACACACTCCCACACTTGCAAAACTCTCAAATTCAATAGAAACTCGCATCAGAAAGCCTTACAGAAAGATACTCAAACGAGAAATGAAAAGATACACAATTGGAATAGAAAAGATACGCAAACGATGTAAAAATACACAATTGGAATAGTAAAGATACGCAAACGATGTGAATATACTCAGTTTGAAAGAAACACACTCCCACACTTGCAAAACTCTCAAATTCAATAGAAACTCGCATCAGAAAGCCTTACAGAAAGATACTCAAACGAGAAATGAAAAGATACACAATTGGAATAGAAAAGATACGCAAACGATGTAAAAATACACAATTGGAATAGTAAAGATACGCAAACTATGTAAAGATACTCAGTTTGAAAGAAACACACTCCCACACTTGCAAAACTCTCAAATTCAATAGAATCTCGCATCAGAAAGCCTTACAGAAAGATACTCAAACGAGAAATGAAAAGATACACAATTGGAATAGTAAAGATACGCAAACGATGTAAAGATACGCAATTGGAATTGTAAAGATACGCAAACGATGTAAATATACTCAGTCTGAAAGAAACACACTCCCACACTTGCAAAACTCTCAAATTCAATAGAAACTCGCATCAGAAAGCCTTACAGAAATATACTCAAACGAGAAATGAAGAGATACACAATTGGAATAGTAAAGATACGCAAACGATGTAAAGATACACAATTAGAATAGTAAAGATACGCAAACTATTTCAAGATACTCAGTTTGAAAGAAACACACTCCCACACTTGCAAAACTCTCAAATTCAATAGAAACTCGCATCAGAAAGCCTTACAGAAAGATACTCAAACGAGAAATGAAAAGATACAGAATTGGAATAGTAAAGATACGCAAACGATGTAAAGATACACAATTGAAGTAGTAAAGATACGCAAACGATGTAAAGATACTCAGTTTGAAAGAAACACACTCCCACACTTGCAAAACTCTCAAATTAAATAGAAACTCGCATCAGAAAGCCTTACAGAAAGATACTCAAACGAGAAATGAAAAGATACACAATTGGAATAGAAAAGATACGCAAACGATGTAAAAATACACAATTGGAATAGTAAAGATACGCAAACTATGTAAAGATACTCAGTTTGAAAGAAACACACTCCCACACTTGCAAAACTCTCAAATTCAATAGAAACTCGCATCAGAAAGCCTTACAGAAAGATACTTAAACGAGAGATGAAAAGATACACAATTGGAATAGTAAAGATACGCAAACGATGTAAAGATACGCAATTGGAATTGTAAAGATACGCAAACTATGTAAAGATACTCAGTTTGAAAGAAACACACTCCCACACTTGCAAAACTCTCAAATTCAATAGAAACTCGCATTAGAAAGCCTTACACAAAGATACTCAAACGAGAAATGAAAAGATACACAATTGGAATAGTAAAGATACGCAAACGATGTAAAGATACACAATTGGAATAGTAAAGATACGCAAACGATGTAAAGATAGTTAGTTTGAAAGAAACACACTCCCACACTTGCAAAACTCTCAAATACAATAGAAACTCGCATCAGAAGCCTTACAGAAAGATACTCAAACGAGAAATGAAAAGATACACAATTGGAATAGTAAAGATACGGAAACGATGTAAAGATACACAATTGGAATAGTAAACATACGCAAACGATGTAAAGATACTCAGTTTGAAAGAAACACACTCCCACACTTGCAAAACTCTCAAATTCAATAGAAACTCGCATCAGAAAGCCTTACAGAAAGATACTCAAACGAGAAATGAAAAGATACACAATTGGAATAGTAAAGATACGGAAACGATGTAAAGATACACAATTGGAATAGTAAACATACGCAAACGATGTAAAGATACTCAGTTTGAAAGAAACACACTCCCACACTTGCAAAACTCTCAAATCCAATAGAAACTCGCATCAGAAGCCTTACAGAAAGATACTCAATCGAGAAATGAAAAGATACAGAATTGGAATAGTAAAGATACGCAAACGATGTAAAGATACACAATTGGAATAGTAAAGATACGCAAACTATGTAAAGATACTCAGTTTGAAAGAAACACACTCCCACACTTGCAAAACTCTCAAATTCAATAGAAACTCGCATCAGAAAGCCTTACAGAAAGATACTCAAACGAGAAATGAAAAGATACACAATTGGAATAGTAAAGATACGGAAACGATGTAAAGATACACAATTGGAATAGTAAACATACGCAAACGATGTAAAGATACTCAGTTTGAAAGAAACACACTCCCACACTTGCAAAACTCTCAAATCCAATAGAAACTCGCATCAGAAGCCTTACAGAAAGATACTCAATCGAGAAATGAAAAGATACAGAATTGGAATAGTAAAGATACGCAAACGATGTAAAGATACACAATTGGAATAGTAAAGATACGCAAAAGATGTAAAGATACTCAGTTTGAAAGAAACACACTCCCACACTTGCAAAACTCTCAAATTCAATAGAAACTCGCATCAGAAAGCCTTACAGAAAGATACTCAAACGAGAAATGAAAAGATACACAATTGGAATAGTAAAGATACGCAAACGATGTAAATATACTCAGTTTGAAAGAAACACACTCCCACACTTGCAAAACTCTCAAATACAATAGAAACTCCCATCAGAAGCCTTACAGAAAGATACTCAAACGAGAAATGAAAAGATACACAATTGGAATAGTAAAGATACGCAAACGATGTAAATATACTCAGTTTGAAAGAAACACACTCCCACACTTGCAAAACTCTCAAATTCAATAGAAACTCGCATCAGAAAGCCTTACAGAAAGATACTCAAACGAGAAATGAAAATATACACAATTGGAATAGAAAAGATACGCAAACGATGTAAAAATACACAATTGGAATAGTAAAGATACGCAAACTATGTAAAGATACTCAGTTTGAAAGAAACAAACTCCCACACTTGCAAAACTCTCAAATTCAATAGAAACTCGCATCAGAAAGCCTTACAGAAAGATACTCAAACGAGAAATGAAAAGATACACAATTGGAATAGTAAAGATACGCAAACGATGTAAAGATACGCAATTGGAATTGTAAAGATACGCAAACTATGTAAAGATACTCAGTTTGAAAGAAACACACTCCCACACTTGCAAAACTCTCAAATTCAATAGAAACTCGCATCAGAAAGCCTTACAGAAAGATACTCAAACGAGAAATGAAAAGATACACAATTGGAATAGTAAAGATACGCAAACGATGTAAAGATACACAATTGGAATAGTAAAGATACGCAAACAATGTAAAGATAGTTAGTTTGAAAGAAACACACTCCCACACTTGCAAAACTCTCAAATACAATAGAAACTCCCATCAGAAGCCTTACAGAAAGATACTCAAACGAGAAATGAAAAGATACACAATTGGAATAGTAAAGATACGCAAACGATGTAAAGATATTCAGTCTGAAAGAAACACACTCCCACACTTGCAAAACTCTCAAATTCAATAGAAACTCGCATAAGAAAGCCTTACAGAAAAATACTCAAACGAGAAATGAAAAGATACAAAATTGGAATAGTAAAGATACGCAATGGATATAAAGATACACAGTTTGAAAGAAACACACTCCCACACTTGCAAAACTCTCAAATACAATAGAAACTCGCATCAGAAAGCCTTACAGAAAGATACTCAAACGAGAAATGAAAAGATACACAATTGGAATAGTAAAGATACGCAAACAATGTAAAGATACACAATTGGAATAGTAAAGATACGCAAACGATGTAAAGATACACAATTGGAATAGTAAAGATACGCAAACGATGTAAAGATACACAATTGGAATAGTAAAGATACGCAAACGATGTAAAGATACACAATTGGAATAGTAAAGATACGCAAACGATGTAAAGATACTCAGTTTGAAAGAAACACACTCCCACACTTGCAAAACTCTCAAATACAATAGAAACTCCCATCAGAAGCCTTACAGAAAGATACTCAAACGAGAAATGAAAAGATACACAATTGGAATAGTAAAGATACGCAAACGATGTAAATATACTCAGTTTGAAAGAAACACACTCCCACACTTGCAAAACTCTCAAATTCAATAGAAACTCGCATCAGAAAGCCTTACAGAAAGATACTCAAACGAGAAATGAAAAGATACACAATTGGAATAGTAAATATACGCAAACGATGTAAAGATACACAATTGGAATAGTAAAGATACGCAAAAGATGTAAAGATACTCAGTTTGAAAGAAACACACTCCCACACTTGCAAAACTCTCAAATTCAATAGAAACTCGCATCAGAAAGCCTTACAGAAAGATACTCAAACGAGAAATGAAAAGATACACAATTGGAATAGTAAAGATACGCAAACGATGTAAATATACTCAGTTTGAAAGAAACACACTCCCACACTTGCAAAACTCTCAAATACAATAGAAACTCCCATCAGAAGCCTTACAGAAAGATACTCAAACGAGAAATGAAAAGATACACAATTGGAATAGTAAAGATACGCAAAAGATGTAAAGATACTCAGTTTGAAAGAAACACACTCCCACACTTGCAAAACTCTCAAATTCAATAGAAACTCGCATCAGAAAGCCTGACAGAAAGATACTCAAACGAGAAATGAAAAGATACACAATTGGAATAGTAAAGATACGCAAACGATGTAAATATACTCAGTTTGAAAGAAACACACTCCCACACTTGCAAAACTCTCAAATTCAATAGAAACTCGCATCAGAAAGCCTTACAGAAAGATACTCAAACGAGAAATGAAAAGATACACAATTGGAATAGAAAAGATACGCAAACGATGTAAAAATACACAATTGGAATAGTAAAGATACGCAAACTATGTAAAGATACTCAGTTTGAAAGAAACACACTCCCACACTTGCAAAACTCTCAAATTCAATAGAAACTCGCATCAGAAAGCCTTACAGAAAGATACTCAAACGAGAAATGAAAAGATACACAATTGGAATAGTAAAGATACGCAAACGATGTAAATATACTCAGTTTGAAAGAAACACACTCCCACACTTGCAAAACTCTCAAATTCAATAGACACTCGCATCAGAAAGCCTTACAGAAATATACTCAAACGAGAAATGAAAAGATACACAATTGGAATAGATTTATACGCAAACGATGTAAAGATACACAATTGGAATAGTAAAGATACGCAAACTATGTAAAGATACTCAGTTTGAAAGAAACACACTCCCACACTTGCAAAACTCTCAAATTCAATAGAAACTCGCATCAGAAAGCCTTACAGAAAGATACTCAAACGAGAAATGAAAAGATACACAATTGGAATAGTAAAGATACGCAAACGATGTAAAGATACTCAGTTTGAAAGAAACACACTCCCACACTTGCAAAACTCTTAAATTCAATAGAAACTCGCATCAGAAAGCCTTACAGAAAGATACTCAAACGAGAAATGAAAAGATACACAATTGGAATAGTAAAGATACGCAAACGATGTAAAGATACGCAATTGGAATAGTAAAGATACGCAAACAATGTAAAGATAGTTAGTTTGAAAGAAACACACTCCCACACTTGCAAAACTCTCAAATACAATAGAAACTCGCATCAGAAGCCTTACAGAAAGATACTCAAACGAGAAATGAAAAGATACACAATTGGAATAGTAAAGATACGCAAACGATGTAAATATACTCAGTCTGAAAGAAACACACTCCCACACTTGCAAAACTCTCAAATTCAATAGAAACTCGCATCAGAAAGCCTTACAGAAATATACTCAAACGAGAAATGAAGAGATACACAATTGGAATAGTAAAGATACGCAAACGATGTAAAGATACACAATTAGAATAGTAAAGATACGCAAACTATTTCAAGATACTCAGTTTGAAAGAAACACACTCCCACACTTGCAAAACTCTCAAATTGAATAGAAACTCGCATCAGAAAGCCTTACAGAAAGATACTCAAACGAGAAATGAAAAGATACAGAATTGGAATAGTAAAGATACGCAAACGATGTAAAGATACACAATTGAAGTAGTAAAGATACGCAAACGATGTAAAGATACTCAGTTTGAAAGAAACACACTCCCACACTTGCAAAACTCTCAAATTAAATAGAAACTCGCATCAGAAAGCCTTACAGAAAGATACTCAAACGAGAAATGAAAAGATACACAATTGGAATAGTAAATATACGCAAACGATGTAAAGATACACAATTGGAATAGTAAAGATACGCAAAAGATGTAAAGATACTCAGTTTGAAAGAAACACACTCCCACACTTGCAAAACTCTCAAATTCAATAGAAACTCGCATCAGAAAGCCTTACAGAAAGATACTCAAACGAGAAATGAAAAGATACACAATTGGAATAGTAAAGATACGCAAACGATGTGAATATACTCAGTTTGAAAGAAACACACTCCCACACTTGCAAAACTCTCAAATTCAATAGAAACTCGCATCAGAAAGCCTTACAGAAAGATACTCAAACGAGAAATGAAAAGATACACAATTGGAATAGAAAAGATACGCAAACGATGTAAAAATACACAATTGGAATAGTAAAGATACGCAAACTATGTAAAGATACTCAGTTTGAAAGAAACACACTCCCACACTTGCAAAACTCTCAAATTCAATAGAAACTCGCATCAGAAAGCCTTACAGAAAGATACTCAAACGAGAAATGAAAAGATACACAATTGGAATAGTAAAGATACGCAAACGATGTAAATATACTCAGTTTGAAAGAAACACACTCCCACACTTGCAAAACTCTCAAATTCAATAGACACTCGCATCAGAAAGCCTTACAGAAATATACTCAAACGAGAAATGAAAAGATACACAATTGGAATAGATTTATACGCAAACGATGTAAAGATACACAATTGGAATAGTAAAGATACGCAAACTATGTAAAGATACTCAGTTTGAAAGAAACACACTCCCACACTTGCAAAACTCTCAAATTCAATAGAAACTCGCATCAGAAAGCCTTACAGAAAGATACTCAAACGAGAAATGAAAAGATACACAATTGGAATAGTAAAGATACGCAAACGATGTAAAGATACTCAGTTTGAAAGAAACACACTCCCACACTTGCAAAACTCTCAAATTCAAAAGAAACTCGCATCAGAAAGCCTTACAGAAAGATACTCAAACGAGAAATGAAAAGATACACAATTGGAATAGAAAAGATACGCAAACGATGTAAAAATACACAATTGGAATAGTAAAGATACGCAAACGATGTAAATATACTCAGTTTGAAAGAAACACACTCCCACACTTGCAAAACTCTCAAATTCAATAGAAACTCGCATCAGAAAGCCTTACAGAAAGATACTCAAACGAGAAATGAAAAGATACACAATTGGAATAGAAAAGATACGCAAACGATGTAAAAATACACAATTGGAATAGTAAAGATACGCAAACTATGTAAAGATACTCAGTTTGAAAGAAACACACTCCCACACTTGCAAAACTCTCAAATTCAATAGAAACTCGCATCAGAAAGCCTTACAGAAAGATACTCAAACGAGAAATGAAAAGATACACAATTGGAATAGTAAAGATACGCAAACGATGTAAATATACTCAGTTTGAAAGAAACACACTCCCACACTTGCAAAACTCTCAAATTCAATAGAAACTCGCATCAGAAAGCCTTACAGAAAGATACTCAAACGAGAAATGAAAAGATACACAATTGGAATAGAAAAGATACGCAAACGATGTAAAAATACACAATTGGAATAGTAAAGATACGCAAACTATGTAAAGATACTCAGTTTGAAAGAAACACACTCCCACACTTGCAAAACTCTCAAATTCAATAGAAACTCGCATCAGAAAGCCTTACAGAAAGATACTCAAACGAGAAATGAAAAGATACACAATTGGAATAGTAAAGATACGCAAACGATGTAAATATACTCAGTTTGAAAGAAACACACTCCCACACTTGCAAAACTCTCAAATTCAATAGACACTCGCATCAGAAAGCCTTACAGAAATATACTCAAACGAGAAATGAAAAGATACACAATTGGAATAGATTTATACGCAAACGATGTAAAGATACACAATTGGAATAGTAAAGATACGCAAACTATGTAAAGATACTCAGTTTGAAAGAAACACACTCCCACACTTGCAAAACTCTCAAATTCAATAGAAACTCGCATCAGAAAGCCTTACAGAAAGATACTCAAACGAGAAATGAAAAGATACACAATTGGAATAGTAAAGATACGCAAACGATGTAAAGATACTCAGTTTGAAAGAAACACACTCCCACACTTGCAAAACTCTCAAATTCAATAGAAACTCGCATCAGAAAGCCTTACAGAAAGATACTCAAACGAGAAATGAAAAGATACACAATTGGAATAGAAAAGATACGCAAACGATGTAAAAATACACAATTGGAATAGTAAAGATACGCAAACGATGTAAATATACTCAGTTTGAAAGAAACACACTCCCACACTTGCAAAACTCTCAAATTCAATAGAAACTCGCATCAGAAAGCCTTACAGAAAGATACTCAAACGAGAAATGAAAAGATACACAATTGGAATAGAAAAGATACGCAAACGATGTAAAAATACACAATTGGAATAGTAAAGATACGCAAACTATGTAAAGATACTCAGTTTGAAAGAAACACACTCCCACACTTGCAAAACTCTCAAATTCAATAGAATCTCGCATCAGAAAGCCTTACAGAAAGATACTCAAACGAGAAATGAAAAGATACACAATTGGAATAGTAAAGATACGCAAACGATGTAAAGATACGCAATTGGAATTGTAAAGATACGCAAACGATGTAAATATACTCAGTCTGAAAGAAACACACTCCCACACTTGCAAAACTCTCAAATTCAATAGAAACTCGCATCAGAAAGCCTTACAGAAATATACTCAAACGAGAAATGAAGAGATACACAATTGGAATAGTAAAGATACGCAAACGATGTAAAGATACACAATTAGAATAGTAAAGATACGCAAACTATTTCAAGATACTCAGTTTGAAAGAAACACACTCCCACACTTGCAAAACTCTCAAATTGAATAGAAACTCGCATCAGAAAGCCTTACAGAAAGATACTCAAACGAGAAATGAAAAGATACAGAATTGGAATAGTAAAGATACGCAAACGATGTAAAGATACACAATTGAAGTAGTAAAGATACGCAAACGATGTAAAGATACTCAGTTTGAAAGAAACACACTCCCACACTTGCAAAACTCTCAAATTAAATAGAAACTCGCATCAGAAAGCCTTACAGAAAGATACTCAAACGAGAAATGAAAAGATACACAATTGGAATAGAAAAGATACGCAAACGATGTAAAAATACACAATTGGAATAGTAAAGATACGCAAACTATGTAAAGATACTCAGTTTGAAAGAAACACACTCCCACACTTGCAAAACTCTCAAATTCAATAGAAACTCGCATCAGAAAGCCTTACAGAAAGATACTTAAACGAGAGATGAAAAGATACACAATTGGAATAGTAAAGATACGCAAACGATGTAAAGATACGCAATTGGAATTGTAAAGATACGCAAACTATGTAAAGATACTCAGTTTGAAAGAAACACACTCCCACACTTGCAAAACTCTCAAATTCAATAGAAACTCGCATTAGAAAGCCTTACACAAAGATACTCAAACGAGAAATGAAAAGATACACAATTGGAATAGTAAAGATACGCAAACGATGTAAAGATACACAATTGGAATAGTAAAGATACGCAAACGATGTAAAGATAGTTAGTTTGAAAGAAACACACTCCCACACTTGCAAAACTCTCAAATACAATAGAAACTCGCATCAGAAGCCTTACAGAAAGATACTCAAACGAGAAATGAAAAGATACACAATTGGAATAGTAAAGATACGGAAACGATGTAAAGATACACAATTGGAATAGTAAACATACGCAAACGATGTAAAGATACTCAGTTTGAAAGAAACACACTCCCACACTTGCAAAACTCTCAAATTCAATAGAAACTCGCATCAGAAAGCCTTACAGAAAGATACTCAAACGACAAATGAAAAGATACACAATTGGAATAGTAAAGATACGGAAACGATGTAAAGATACACAATTGGAATAGTAAACATACGCAAACGATGTAAAGATACTCAGTTTGAAAGAAACACACTCCCACACTTGCAAAACTCTCAAATCCAATAGAAACTCGCATCAGAAGCCTTACAGAAAGATACTCAAACGAGAAATGAAAAGATACACAATTGGAATAGTAAAGATACGCAAACGATGTAAATATACTCAGTTTGAAAGAAACACACTCCCACACTTGCAAAACTCTCAAATTCAATAGACACTCGCATCAGAAAGCCTTACAGAAATATACTCAAACGAGAAATGAAAAGATACACAATTGGAATAGATTTATACGCAAACGATGTAAAGATACACAATTGGAATAGTAAAGATACGCAAACTATGTAAAGATACTCAGTTTGAAAGAAACACACTCCCACACTTGCAAAACTCTCAAATTCAATAGAAACTCGCATCAGAAAGCCTTACAGAAAGATACTCAAACGAGAAATGAAAAGATACACAATTGGAATAGTAAAGATACGCAAACGATGTAAAGATACTCAGTTTGAAAGAAACACACTCCCACACTTGCAAAACTCTCAAATTCAAAAGAAACTCGCATCAGAAAGCCTTACAGAAAGATACTCAAACGAGAAATGAAAAGATACACAATTGGAATAGAAAAGATACGCAAACGATGTAAAAATACACAATTGGAATAGTAAAGATACGCAAACGATGTAAATATACTCAGTTTGAAAGAAACACACTCCCACACTTGCAAAACTCTCAAATTCAATAGAAACTCGCATCAGAAAGCCTTACAGAAAGATACTCAAACGAGAAATGAAAAGATACACAATTGGAATAGAAAAGATACGCAAACGATGTAAAAATACACAATTGGAATAGTAAAGATACGCAAACTATGTAAAGATACTCAGTTTGAAAGAAACACACTCCCACACTTGCAAAACTCTCAAATTCAATAGAAACTCGCATCAGAAAGCCTTACAGAAAGATACTCAAACGAGAAATGAAAAGATACACAATTGGAATAGTAAAGATACGCAAACGATGTAAATATACTCAGTTTGAAAGAAACACACTCCCACACTTGCAAAACTCTCAAATTCAATAGAAACTCGCATCAGAAAGCCTTACAGAAAGATACTCAAACGAGAAATGAAAAGATACACAATTGGAATAGAAAAGATACGCAAACGATGTAAAAATACACAATTGGAATAGTAAAGATACGCAAACTATGTAAAGATACTCAGTTTGAAAGAAACACACTCCCACACTTGCAAAACTCTCAAATTCAATAGAAACTCGCATCAGAAAGCCTTACAGAAAGATACTCAAACGAGAAATGAAAAGATACACAATTGGAATAGTAAAGATACGCAAACGATGTAAATATACTCAGTTTGAAAGAAACACACTCCCACACTTGCAAAACTCTCAAATTCAATAGACACTCGCATCAGAAAGCCTTACAGAAATATACTCAAACGAGAAATGAAAAGATACACAATTGGAATAGATTTATACGCAAACGATGTAAAGATACACAATTGGAATAGTAAAGATACGCAAACTATGTAAAGATACTCAGTTTGAAAGAAACACACTCCCACACTTGCAAAACTCTCAAATTCAATAGAAACTCGCATCAGAAAGCCTTACAGAAAGATACTCAAACGAGAAATGAAAAGATACACAATTGGAATAGTAAAGATACGCAAACGATGTAAAGATACTCAGTTTGAAAGAAACACACTCCCACACTTGCAAAACTCTCAAATTCAATAGAAACTCGCATCAGAAAGCCTTACAGAAAGATACTCAAACGAGAAATGAAAAGATACACAATTGGAATAGAAAAGATACGCAAACGATGTAAAAATACACAATTGGAATAGTAAAGATACGCAAACGATGTAAATATACTCAGTTTGAAAGAAACACACTCCCACACTTGCAAAACTCTCAAATTCAATAGAAACTCGCATCAGAAAGCCTTACAGAAAGATACTCAAACGAGAAATGAAAAGATACACAATTGGAATAGAAAAGATACGCAAACGATGTAAAAATACACAATTGGAATAGTAAAGATACGCAAACTATGTAAAGATACTCAGTTTGAAAGAAACACACTCCCACACTTGCAAAACTCTCAAATTCAATAGAAACTCGCATCAGAAAGCCTTACAGAAAGATACTCAAACGAGAAATGAAAAGATACACAATTGGAATAGTAAAGATACGCAAACGATGTAAAGATACGCAATTGGAATTGTAAAGATACGCAAACTATGTAAAGATACTCAGTCTGAAAGAAACACACTCCCACACTTGCAAAACTCTCAAATTCAATAGAAACTCGCATCAGAAAGCCTTACAGAAATATACTCAAACGAGAAATGAAGAGATACACAATTGGAATAGTAAAGATACGCAAACGATGTAAAGATACACAATTAGAATAGTAAAGATACGCAAACTATGTAAAGATACTCAGTTTGAAAGAAACACACTCCCACACTTGCAAAACTCTCAAATTGAATAGAAACTCGCATCAGAAAGCCTTACAGAAAGATACTCAAACGAGAAATGAAAAGATACAGAATTGGAATAGTAAAGATACGCAAACGATGTAAAGATACACAATTGAAGTAGTAAAGATACGCAAACGATGTAAAGATACTCAGTTTGAAAGAAACACACTCCCACACTTGCAAAACTCTCAAATTAAATAGAAACTCGCATCAGAAAGCCTTAAAGAAAGATACTCAAACGAGAAATGAAAAGATACACAATTGGAATAGAAAAGATACGCAAACGATGTAAAAATACACAATTGGAATAGTAAAGATACGCAAACTATGTAAAGATACTCAGTTTGAAAGAAACACACTCCCACACTTGCAAAACTCTCAAATTCAATAGAAACTCGCATCAGAAAGCCTTACAGAAAGATACTTAAACGAGAGATGAAAAGATACACAATTGGAATAGTAAAGATACGCAAACGATGTAAAGATACGCAATTGGAATTGTAAAGATACGCAAACTATGTAAAGATACTCAGTTTGAAAGAAACACACTCCCACACTTGCAAAACTCTCAAATTCAATAGAAACTCGCATTAGAAAGCCTTACACAAAGATACTCAAACGAGAAATGAAAAGATACACAATTGGAATAGTAAAGATACGCAAACGATGTAAAGATACACAATTGGAATAGTAAAGATACGCAAACGATGTAAAGATAGTTAGTTTGAAAGAAACACACTCCCACACTTGCAAAACTCTCAAATACAATAGAAACTCGCATCAGAAGCCTTACAGAAAGATACTCAAACGAGAAATGAAAAGATACACAATTGGAATAGTAAAGATACGGAAACGATGTAAAGATACACAATTGGAATAGTAAACATACGCAAACGATGTAAAGATACTCAGTTTGAAAGAAACACACTCCCACACTTGCAAAACTCTCAAATTCAATAGAAACTCGCATCAGAAAGCCTTACAGAAAGATACTCAAACGAGAAATGAAAAGATACACAATTGGAATAGTAAAGATACGGAAACGATGTAAAGATACACAATTGGAATAGTAAACATACGCAAACGATGTAAAGATACTCAGTTTGAAAGAAACACACTCCCACACTTGCAAAACTCTCAAATCCAATAGAAACTCGCATCAGAAGCCTTACAGAAAGATACTCAAACGAGAAATGAAAAGATACACAATTGGAATAGTAAAGATACGCAAACGATGTAAATATACTCAGTTTGAAAGAAACACACTCCCACACTTGCAAAACTCTCAAATTCAATAGACTCTCGCATCAGAAAGCCTTACAGAAATATACTCATACGAGAAATGAAAAGATACACAATTGGAATAGATTTATACGCAAACGATGTAAAGATACACAATTGGAATAGTAAAGATACGCAAACTATGTAAAGATACTCAGTTTGAAAGAAACACACTCCCACACTTGCAAAAGTCTCAAATTCAATAGAAACTCGCATCAGAAAGCCTTACAGAAAGATACTCAAACGAGAAAAGAAAAGATACACAATTGGAATAGTAAAGATACGCAAACGATGTAAAGATACACAATTGGAATAGTAAAGATACGCAAACGATGTAAAGATACTCAGTTTGAAAGAAACACACTCCCACACTTGCAAAACTCTCAAATACAATAGAAACTCGCATCAGAAGCCTTACAGAAAGTTACTCAAACGAGAAATGAAAAGATACACAATTGGAATAGTAAAGATACGCAAACGATGTAAAGATACACAATTGGAATAGTAAAGATACGCAAACGATGTAAAGATACTCAGTTTAAAAGAAACACACTCGCACACTTACAAAACTCTCAAATTCAATAGAAACTCGCATCAGAAAGCCTTACAGAAAGATACTCAAACGAGAAATGAAAAGATACACAATTGGAATAGTAAAGATACGCAAACGATGTAAATATACTCAGTTTGAAAGAAACACACTCCCACACTTGCAAAACTCTCGAATCCAATAGAAACTCGCATCAGAAGCCTTACAGAAAGATACTCAAACGAGAAATGTAAAGATACACAATTGAAATAGTAAAGATACGGAAACGATGTAAAGATACACAATTGGAATAGTAAACATACGCAAACGATGTAAAGATACTCAGTTTGAAAGAAACACACTCCCACACTTGCAAAACTCTCAAATCCAATAGAAACTCGCATCAGAAGCCTTACAGAAAGATACTCAAACGAGAAATGAAAAGATACACAATTGGAATAGTAAAGATACGCAAACGATGTAAATATACTCAGTTTGAAAGAAACACACTCCCACACTTGCAAAACTCTCAAATTCAATAGAAACTCGCATCAGAAAGCCTTACAGAAAGATACTCAAACGAGAAATGAAAAGATACACAATTGAAATAGTAAAGATACGGAAACGATGTAAAGATACACAATTGGAATAGTAAACATACGCAAACGATGTAAAGATACTCAGTTTGAAAGAAACACACTCCCACACTTGCAAAACTCTCAAATCCAATAGAAACTCGCATCAGAAGCCTTACAGAAAGATACTCAAACGAGAAATGAAAAGATACACAATTGGAATAGTAAAGATACGCAAACGATGTAAAGATACTCAGTTTGAAAGAAACACACTCCCACACTTGCAAAACTCTCAAATTCAATAGACACTCGCATCAGAAAGCCTTACAGAAATATACTCAAACGAGAAATGAAAAGATACACAATTGGAATAGATTTATACGCAAACGATGTAAAGATACACAATTGGAATAGTAAAGATACGCAAACTATGTAAAGATACTCAGTTTGAAAGAAACACACTCCCACACTTGCAAAACTCTCAAATTCAATAGAAACTCGCATCAGAAAGCCTTACAGAAAGATACTCAAACGAGAAATGAAAAGATACACAATTGGAATAGTAAAGATACGCAAACGATGTAAAGATACACAATTGGAATAGTAAAGATACGCAAACGATGTAAAGATACACAATTGGAATAGTAAAGATACGCAAACGATGTAAAGATACACAATTGGAATAGTAAAGATACGCAAACGATGTAAAGATACTCAGTTTGAAAGAAACACACTCCCACACTTGCAAAACTCTCAAATACAATAGAAACTCTCATCAGAAGCCTTACAGAAAGTTACTCAAACGAGAAATGAAAAGATACACAATTGGAATAGTAAAGATACGCAAACGATGTAAAGATACACAATTGGAATAGTAAAGATACGCAAACGATGTAAAGATACTCAGTTTAAAAGAAACACACTCGCACACTTACAAAACTCTCAAATTCAATAGAAACTCGCATCAGAAAGCCTTACAGAAAGATACTCAAACGAGAAATCAAAAGATACACAATTGGAATAGTAAAGATACGCAAACGATGTAAAGATACACAATTGGAATAGTAAAGATACGCAAACTATGTAAAGATACTCAGTTTGAAAGAAACACACTCCCACACTTGCAAAACTCTCAAATTCAATAGAAACTCGCATCAGAAAGCCTTACAGAAAGATACTCAAACGAGAAATCAAAAGATACACAATTGGAATAGTAAAGATACGCAAACGATGTAAAGATACACAATTGGAATAGTAAAGATACGCAAACGATGTAAAGATACTCAGTTTGAAAGAAACACACTCCCACACTTGCAAAACTCTCAAATTCAATAGAAACTCGCATCAGAAAGCCTTACAGAAAGATACTCAAACGAGAAATGAAAAGATACACAATTAGAATAGTAAAGATACGCAAACGATGTAAATATACTCAGTTTGAAAGAAACACACTCCCACACTTGCAAAACTCTCAAATTCAATAGAAACTCGCATCAGAAAGCCTTACAGAAAGATACTCAAACGAGAAATGAAAAGATACACAATTAGAATAGTAAAGATACGCAAACGATGTAAATATACTCAGTTTGAAAGAAACACACTCCCACACTTGCAAAACTCTCAAATTCAATAGAAACTCGCATCAGAAAGCCTTACAGATAGATACTCAAACGAGAAATGAAAAGATACACAATTGGAATAGTAAAGATACGCAAACGATGTAAAGATACACAATTGGAATAGTAAAGATACGCAAACGATGTAAAGATACACAATTGGAATAGTAAAGATACGCAAACGATGTAAAGATACTCAGTTTGAAAGAAACACACTCCCACACTTGCAAAACTCTCAAATCCAATAGAAACTCGCATCAGAAGCCTTACAGAAAGATACTCAAACGAGAAATGAAAAGATACACAATTAGAATAGTAAAGATGCGCAAACGATGTAAATATACTCAGTTTGAAAGAAACACACTCCCACACTTGCAAAACTCTCAAATTCAATAGAAACTCGCATCAGAAAGCCTTACAGAAAGATACTCAAACGACAAATGAAAAGATACACAATTGGAATAGTAAAGATACGCAAACGATGTAAAGATACACAATTGGAATAGTAAAGATACGCAAACGATGCAAAGATACTCAGTTTGAAAGCAACACACTCCCACACCTGCAAAACTCTCAAATACAATAGAAACTCGCATCAGAAGCCTTACAGAAAGATACTCAATCGAGAAATGAAAAGATACAGAATTGGAATAGTAAAGATACGCAAACGATGTAAAGATACACAATTGGAATAGTAAAGATACGCAAACGATGTAAAGATACTCAGTTTAAAAGAAACACACTCGCACACTTACAAAACTCTCAAATTCTATAGAAACTCGCATCAGAAAGCCTTACAGAAAGATACTCAAACGAGAAATGAAAAGATACACAATTGGAATAGTAAAGATACGCAAACGATGTAAATATACTCAGTTTGAAAGAAACACACTCCCACACTTGCAAAACTCTCGAATCCAATAGAAACTCGCATCAGAAGCCTTACAGAAAGATACTCAAACGAGAAATGTAAAGATACACAATTGAAATAGTAAAGATACGGAAACGATGTAAAGATACACAATTGGAATAGTAAACATACGCAAACGATGTAAAGATACTCAGTTTGAAAGAAACACACTCCCACACTTGCAAAACTCTCAAATCCAATAGAAACTCGCATCAGAAGCCTTACAGAAAGATACTCAAACGAGAAATGAAAAGATACACAATTGGAATAGTAAAGATACGCAAACGATGTAAATATACTCAGTTTGAAAGAAACACACTCCCACACTTGCAAAACTCTCAAATTCAATAGAAACTCGCATCAGAAAGCCTTACAGAAAGATACTCAAACGAGAAATGAAAAGATACACAATTGAAATAGTAAAGATACGGAAACGATGTAAAGATACACAATTGTTATAGTAAACATACGCAAACGATGTAAAGATACTCAGTTTGAAAGAAACACACTCCCACACTTGCAAAACTCTCAAATCCAATAGAAACTCGCATCAGAAGCCTTACAGAAAGATACTCAAACGAGAAATGAAAAGATACACAATTGGAATAGTAAAGATACGCAAACGATGTAAATATACTCAGTTTGAAAGAAACACACTCCCACACTTGCAAAACTCTCAAATTCAATAGACACTCGCATCAGAAAGCCTTACAGAAATATACTCAAACGAGAAATGAAAAGATACACAATTGGAATAGATTTATACGCAAACGATGTAAAGATACACAATTGGAATAGTAAAGATACGCAAACTATGTAAAGATACTCAGTTTGAAAGAAACACACTCCCACACTTGCAAAACTCTCAAATTCAATAGAAACTCGCATCAGAAAGCCTTACAGAAAGATACTCAAACGAGAAATGAAAAGATACACAATTGGAATAGTAAAGATACGCAAACGATGTAAAGATACACAATTGGAATAGTAAAGATACGCAAACGATGTAAAGATACACAATTGGAATAGTAAAGATACGCAAACGATGTAAAGATACACAATTGGAATAGTAAAGATACGCAAACGATGTAAAGATACTCAGTTTGAAAGAAACACACTCCCACACTTGCAAAACTCTCAAATACAATAGAAACTCGCATCAGAAGCCTTACAGAAAGTTACTCAAACGAGAAATGAAAAGATACACAATTGGAATAGTAAAGATACGCAAACGATGTAAAGATACACAATTGGAATAGTAAAGATACGCAAACGATGTAAAGATACTCAGTTTAAAAGAAACACACTCGCACACTTACAAAACTCTCAAATTCAATAGAAACTCGCATCAGAAAGCCTTACAGAAAGATACTCAAACGAGAAATCAAAAGATACACAATTGGAATAGTAAAGATACGCAAACGATGTAAAGATACACAATTGGAATAGTAAAGATACGCAAACTATGTAAAGATACTCAGTTTGAAAGAAACACACTCCCACACTTGCAAAACTCTCAAATTCAATAGAAACTCGCATCAGAAAGCCTTACAGAAAGATACTCAAACGAGAAATCAAAAGATACACAATTGGAATAGTAAAGATACGCAAACGATGTAAAGATACACAATTGGAATAGTAAAGATACGCAAACGATGTAAAGATACTCAGTTTGAAAGAAACACACTCCCACACTTGCAAAACTCTCAAATTCAATAGAAACTCGCATCAGAAAGCCTTACAGAAAGATACTCAAACGAGAAATGAAAAGATACACAATTAGAATAGTAAAGATACGCAAACGATGTAAATATACTCAGTTTGAAAGAAACACACTCCCACACTTGCAAAACTCTCAAATTCAATAGAAACTCGCATCAGAAAGCCTTACAGAAAGATACTCAAACGAGAAATGAAAAGATACACAATTAGAATAGTAAAGATACGCAAACGATGTAAATATACTCAGTTTGAAAGAAACACACTCCCACACTTGCAAAACTCTCAAATTCAATAGAAACTCGCATCAGAAAGCCTTACAGATAGATACTCAAACGAGAAATGAAAAGATACACAATTGGAATAGTAAAGATACGCAAACGATGTAAAGATACACAATTGGAATAGTAAAGATACGGAAACGATGTAAAGATACACAATTGGAATAGTAAAGATACGCAAACGATGTAAAGATACTCAGTTTGAAAGAAACACACTCCCACACTTGCAAAACTCTCAAATCCAATAGAAATTCGCATCAGAAGCCTTACAGAAAGATACTCAAACGAGAAATGAAAAGATACACAATTAGAATAGTAAAGATGCGCAAACGATGTAAATATACTCAGTTTGAAAGAAACACACTCCCACACTTGCAAAACTCTCAAATTCAATAGAAAATCGCATCAGAAAGCCTTACAGAAAGATACTCAAACGACAAATGAAAAGATACACAATTGGAA
Source organism: Argentina anserina (assembly GCF_933775445.1). Taxonomy (NCBI): domain Eukaryota; kingdom Viridiplantae; phylum Streptophyta; class Magnoliopsida; order Rosales; family Rosaceae; genus Argentina; species Argentina anserina. The sequence continues at coordinate 82,756 of NW_026089507.1, read as the reverse complement.
TAGTAAAGATACGCAAACGATGTAAAGATACACAATTGGAATAGTAAAGATACGCAAACGATGCAAAGATACTCAGTTTGAAAGCAACACACTCCCACACCTGCAAAACTCTCAAATACAATAGAAACTCGCATCAGAAGCCTTACAGAAAGATACTCAATCGAGAAATGAAAAGATACAGAATTGGAATAGTAAAGATACGCAAACGATGTAAAGATACACAATTGGAATAGTAAAGATACGCAAACGATGTAAAGATACTCAGTTTAAAAGAAACACACTCGCACACTTACAAAACTCTCAAATTCTATAGAAACTCGCATCAGAAAGCCTTACAGAAAGATACTCAAACGAGAAATGAAAAGATACACAATTAGAATAGTAAAGATACGCAAACGATGTAAATATACTCAGTTTGAAAGAAACACACTCCCACACTTGCAAAACTCTCAAATTCAATAGAAAATCGCATCAGAAAGCCTTACAGAAAGATACTCAAACGACAAATGAAAAGATACACAATTGGAATAGTAAAGATACGCAAACGATGTAAAGATACACAATTGGAATAGTAAAGATACGCAAACGATGAAAAGATACTCAGTTTGAAAGAAACACACTCCCACACCTGCAAAACTCTCAAATACAATAGAAACTCGCATCAGAAGCCTTACAGAAAGATACTCAATCGAGAAATGAAAAGATACAGAATTGGAATAGTAAAGATACGCAAACGATGTAAAGATACACAATTGGAATAGTAAAGATACGCAAACGATGTAAAGATACTCAGTTTAAAAGAAACACACTCGCACACTTACAAAACTCTCAAATTCAATAGAAACTCGCATCAGAAAGCCTTACAGAAAGATACTCAAACGAGAAATCAAAAGATACACAATTGGAATAGTAAAGATACGCAAACGATGTAAAGATACACAATTGGAATAGTAAAGATACGCAAACTATGTAAAGATACTCAGTTTGAAAGAAACACACTCCCACACTTGCAAAACTCTCAAATTCAATAGAAACTCGCATCAGAAAGCCTTACAGAAAGATACTCAAACGAGAAATCAAAAGATACACAATTGGAATAGTAAAGATACGCAAACGATGTAAAGATACACAATTGGAATAGTAAAGATACGCAAACGATGTAAAGATACTCAGTTTGAAAGAAACACACTCCCACACTTGCAAAACTCTCAAATTCAATAGAAACTCGCATCAGAAAGCCTTACAGAAAGATACTCAAACGAGAAATGAAAAGATACACAATTAGAATAGTAAAGATACGCAAACGATGTAAATATACTCAGTTTGAAAGAAACACACTCCCACACTTGCAAAACTCTCAAATTCAATAGAAACTCGCATCAGAAAGCCTTACAGAAAGATACTCAAACGAGAAATGAAAAGATACACAATTAGAATAGTAAAGATACGCAAACGATGTAAATATACTCAGTTTGAAAGAAACACACTCCCACACTTGCAAAACTCTCAAATTCAATAGAAACTCGCATCAGAAAGCCTTACAGATAGATACTCAAACGAGAAATGAAAAGATACACAATTGGAATAGTAAAGATACGCAAACGATGTAAAGATACACAATTGGAATAGTAAAGATACGGAAACGATGTAAAGATACACAATTGGAATAGTAAAGATACGCAAACGATGTAAAGATACTCAGTTTGAAAGAAACACACTCCCACACTTGCAAAACTCTCAAATCCAATAGAAACTCGCATCAGAAGCCTTACAGAAAGATACTCAAACGAGAAATGAAAAGATACACAATTAGAATAGTAAAGATGCGCAAACGATGTAAATATACTCAGTTTGAAAGAAACACACTCCCACACTTGCAAAACTCTCAAATTCAATAGAAAATCGCATCAGAAAGCCTTACAGAAAGATACTCAAACGACAAATGAAAAGATACACAATTGGAATAGTAAAGATACGCAAACGATGTAAAGATACACAATTGGAATAGTAAAGATACGCAAACGATGCAAAGATACTCAGTTTGAAAGCAACACACTCCCACACCTGCAAAACTCTCAAATACAATAGAAACTCGCATCAGAAGCCTTACAGAAAGATACTCAATCGAGAAATGAAAAGATACAGAATTGGAATAGTAAAGATACGCAAACGATGTAAAGATACACAATTGGAATAGTAAAGATACGCAAACGATGTAAAGATACTCAGTTTAAAAGAAACACACTCGCACACTTACAAAACTCTCAAATTCTATAGAAACTCGCATCAGAAAGCCTTACAGAAAGATACTCAAACGAGAAATGAAAAGATACACAATTAGAATAGTAAAGATACGCAAACGATGTAAATATACTCAGTTTGAAAGAAACACACTCCCACACTTGCAAAACTCTCAAATTCAATAGAAACTCGCATCAGAAAGCCTTACAGAAAGATACTCAAACGAGAAATGAAAAGATACACAATTGGAATAGTAAAGATACGGAAACGATGTAAAGATACACAATTGGAATACTAATGATACGCAAACGATGTAAAGATACTCAGTTTGAAAGAAACACACTCCCACACTTGCAAAACTCTCAAATCCAATAGAAACTCGCATCAGAAGCCTTACAGAAAGATACTCAAACGAGAAATGAAAAGATACACAATTAGAATAGTAAAGATACGCAAACGATGTAAATATACTCAGTTTGAAAGAAACACACTCCCACACTTGCAAAACTCTCAAATTCAATAGAAACTCGCATCAGAAAGCCTTACAGAAAGATACTCAAACGACAAATGAAAAGATATACAATTGGAATAGTAAAGATACGCAAACGATGTAAAGATACACAATTGGAATAGTAAAGATACGCAAACGATGCAAAGATACTCAGTTTGAAAGAAACACACTCCCACACCTGCAAAACTCTCAAATACAATAGAAACTCGCATCAGAAGCCTTACAGAATGATACTCAATCGAGAAATGAAAAGATACAGAATTGGAATAGTAAAGATACGCAAACGTTGTAAAGATACACAATTGAAATAGTAAAGATACGCAAACGATGTAAAGATACTCAGTTTGAAAGAAACACACTCCCACACTTGCAAAACTCTCAAATACAATAGAAACTCGCATCAGAAGCCTTACAGAAAGATACTCAATCGAGAAATGAAAAGATACAGAATTGGAATAGTAAGGATACGCAAACGATGTAAAGATACACAATTGAAATAGTAAAGATACGCAAATGATGTAAAGATACTCAGTTTGAAAGAAACACACTCCCACACTTGCAAAACTCTCAAATTAAATAGAATCTCGCATCAGAAAGCCTTACAGAAAGATACTCAAACGAGAAATGAAAAGATACACAATTGGAATAGTAAAGATACGCAAACGATGTAAAGATACACAATTGGAATAGTAAAGATACGCAAAAGATGTAAAGATACTCAGTTTGAAAGAAACACACTCCCACACTTGCAAAACTCTCAAATTCAATAGAAATTCGCATCAGAAAGCCTTACAGAAAGATACTCAAACGAGAAATGAAAAGATACACAATTGGAATAGTAAAGATACGCAAACGATGTAAAGATACACAATTGGAATAGTAAAGATACGCAAACGATGCAAAGATACTCAGTTTGAAAGAAACACACTCCCACACCTGCAAAACTCTCAAATACAATAGAAACTCGCATCAGAAGCCTTACAGAATGATACTCAATCGAGAAATGAAAAGATACAGAATTGGAATAGTAAAGATACGCAAACGTTGTAAAGATACACAATTGAAATAGTAAAGATACGCAAACGATGTAAAGATACTCAGTTTGAAAGAAACACACTCCCACACTTGCAAAACTCTCAAATACAATAGAAACTCGCATCAGAAGCCTTACAGAAAGATACTCAATCGAGAAATGAAAAGATACAGAATTGGAATAGTAAGGATACGCAAACGATGTAAAGATACACAATTGAAATAGTAAAGATACGCAAACGATGTAAAGATACTCAGTTTGAAAGAAACACACTCCCACACTTGCAAAACTCTCAAATTAAATAGAATCTCGCATCAGAAAGCCTTACAGAAAGATACTCAAACGAGAAATGAAAAGATACACAATTGGAATAGTAAAGATACGCAAACGATGTAAAGATACACAATTGGAATAGTAAAGATACGCAAAAGATGTAAAGATACTCAGTTTGAAAGAAACACACTCCCACACTTGCAAAACTCTCAAATTCAATAGAAATTCGCATCAGAAAGCCTTACAGAAAGATACTCAAACGAGAAATGAAAAGATACACAATTGGAATAGTAAAGATACGCAAACGATGTAAAGATACACAATTGAAATAGTAAAGATACGCAAACGATGTATAGATACTCAGTTTGAAAGAAACACACTCCCACACTTGCAAAACTCTCAAATACAATAAAAACTCGCATCAGAAGCCTTACAGAAAGATACGCAAACGATGTAAAGATACACAATTGGAATAGTAAAGATACGCAAACGATGTAAAGATACTCAGTTTGAAAGAAACACACTCCCACACTTGCAAAACTCTCAAATTCAATAGAAACTCGCATCAGAAAGCCTTACAGAAAGATACTCAAACGAGAAATGAAAATATACACAATTGGAATAGTAAAGATACGCAATGGATGTAAAGATACTCAGTTTGAAAGAAACACACTCCCACACTTGCAAAACTCTCAAATACAATAGAAACTCGCATCAGAAGCCTTACAGAAAGATACTCAATCGAGAAATGAAAAGATACAGAATTGGAATAGTAAGGATACGCAAACGATGTAAAGATACACAATTGAAATAGTAAAGATACGCAAATGATGTAAAGATACTCAGTTTGAAAGAAACACACTCCCACACTTGCAAAACTCTCAAATTAAATAGAATCTCGCATCAGAAAGCCTTACAGAAAGATACTCAAACGAGAAATGAAAAGATACACAATTGGAATAGTAAAGATACGCAAACGATGTAAAGATACACAATTGGAATAGTAAAGATACGCAAAAGATGTAAAGATACTCAGTTTGAAAGAAACACACTCCCACACTTGCAAAACTCTCAAATTCAATTGAAATTCGCATCAGAAAGCCTTACAGAAAGATACTCAAACGAGAAATGAAAAGATACACAATTGGAATAGTAAAGATACGCAAACGATGTAAAGATACACAATTGAAATAGTAAAGATACGCAAACGATGTATAGATACTCAGTTTGAAAGAAACACACTCCCACACTTGCAAAACTCTCAAATACAATACAAACTCGCATCAGAATCCTTACAGAAAGATACGCAAACGATGTAAAGATACACAATTGGAATAGTAAAGATACGCAAACGATGTAAAGATACTCAGTTTGAAAGAAACACACTCCCACACTTGCAAAACTCTCAAATACAATAGAAACTCGCATCAGAAGCCTTACAGAAAGTTACTCAAACGAGAAATGAAAAGATACACAATTGGAATAGTAAAGATACGCAAACGATGTAAAGATACACAATTGGAATAGTAAAGATACGCAAACGATGTAAAGATACTCAGTTTAAAAGAAACACACTCGCACACTTACAAAACTCTCAAATTCTATAGAAACTCGCATCAGAAAGCCTTACAGAAAGATACTCAAACGAGAATTGAAAAGATACACAATTGGAATAGTAAAGATACGGAAACGATGTAAAGATACACAATTGGAATAGTAAAGATACGCAAACGATGTAAAGATACTCAGTTTAAAAGAAACACACTCGCACACTTACAAAACTCTCATATTCAATAGAAACTCGCATCAGAAAGCCTTACAGAAAGATACTCAAACGAGAAATCAAAAGATACACAATTGGAATAGTAAAGATACGCAAACGATGTAAAGATACACAATTGGAATAGTAAAGATACGCAAACGATGTAAAGATACTCAGTTTGAAAGAAACACACTCCCACACTTGCAAAACTCTCAAATTCAATAGAAACTCGCATCAGAAAGCCTTACAGAAAGATACTCAAACGAGAAATGAAAAGATACACAATTGGAATAGTAAAGATACGGAAACGATGTAAAGATACACAATTGGAATAGTAAAGATACGCAAACGATGTAAAGATACTCAGTTTAAAAGAAACACACTCGCACACTTACAAAACTCTCAAATTCAATAGAAACTCGCATCAGAAAGCCTTACAGAAAGATACTCAAACGAGAAATCAAAAGATACACAATTGGAATAGTAAAGATACGCAAACGATGTAAAGATACACAATTGGAATAGTAAAGATACGCAAACTATGTAAAGATACTCAGTTTGAAAGAAACACACTCCCACACTTGCAAAACTCTCAAATTCAATAGAAACTCGCATCAGAAAGCCTTACAGAAAGATACTCAAACGAGAAATGAAAAGATACACAATTGGAATAGTAAAGATACGCAAACGATGTAAAGATACTCAGTTTGAAAGAAACACACTCCCACACTTGCAAAACTCTCAAATTCAATAGAAACTCGCATCAGAAAGCCTTACAGAAAGATACTCAAACGAGAAATGAAAAGATACACAATTAGAATAGTAAAGATACGCAAACGATGTAAATATACTCAGTTTGAAAGAAACACACTCCCACACTTGCAAAACTCTCAAATTCAATAGAAACTCGCATCAGAAAGCCTTACAGAAAGATACTCAAACGAGAAATGAAAAGATACACAATTGGAATAGTAAAGATACGCAAACGATGTAAAGATACACAATTGGAATAGTAAAGATACGGAAACGATGTAAAGATACACAATTGGAATAGTAAAGATACGCAAACGAAGTAAAGATACTCAGTTTGAAAGAAACACACTCCCACACTTGCAAAACTCTTAAATCCAATAGAAACTCGCATCAGAAGCCTTACAGAAAGATACTCAAACGAGAAATGAAAAGATACACAATTAGAATAGTAAAGATACGCAAACGATGTAAATATACTCAGTTTGAAAGAAACACACTCCCACACTTGCAAAACTCTCAAATTCAATAGAAACTCGCATCAGAAAGCCTTACAGAAAGATACTCAAACGACAAATGAAAAGATACACAATTGGAATAGTAACGATACGCAAACGATGTAAAGATACACAATTGGAATAGTAAAGATACGCAAACGATGCAAAGATACTCAGTTTGAAAGAAACACACTCCCACACCTGCAAAACTCTCAAATACAATAGAAACTCGCATCAGAAGCCTTACAGAAAGATACTCAATCGAGAAATGAAAAGATACAGAATTGGAATAGTAAAGATACTCAAACGAGAAATGAAAAGATACACAATTAGAATAGTAAAGATACGCAAACGATGTAAATATACTCAGTTTGAAAGAAACACACTCCCACACTTGCAAAACTCTCAAATTCAATAGAAACTCGCATCAGAAAGCCTTACAGAAAGATACTCAAACGACAAATGAAAAGATACACAATTGGAATAGTAACGATACGCAAACGATGTAAAGATACACAATTGGAATAGTAAAGATACGCAAACGATGCAAAGATACTCAGTTTGAAAGAAACACACTCCCACACCTGCAAAACTCTCAAATACAATAGAAACTCGCATCAGAAGCCTTACAGAAAGATACTCAATCGGGAAATGAAAAGATACAGAATTGGAATAGTAAAGATACGAAAACGATGTAAAGATACACAATTGGAATATGTAAAGATACGCAAACGATGTAAAGATACTCAGTTTAAAAGAAACACACTCGCACACTTACAAAACTCTCAAATTCTATAGAAACTCGCATCAGAAAGCCTTACAGAAAGATACTCAAACGAGAAATCAAAAGATACACAATTGGAATAGTAAAGATACGCAAACGATGTAAAGATACACAATTGGAATAGTAAAGATACGCAAACTATGTAAAGATACTCAGTTTGAAAGAAACACACTCCCACACTTGCAAAACTCTCAAATTCAATAGAAACTCGCATCAGAAAGCCTTACAGAAAGATACTCAAACGAGAAATGAAAAGATACACAATTGGAATAGTAAAGATACGCAAACGATGTAAAGATACACAATTGGAATAGTAAAGATACGCAAACGATGTAAAGATACACAATTGGAATAGTAAAGATACGCAAACGATGTAAAGATACACAATTGGAATAGTAAAGATACGCAAACGATGTAAAGATACTCAGTTTGAAAGAAACACACTCCCACACTTGCAAAACTCTCAAATACAATAGAAACTCGCATCAGAAGCCTTACAGAAAGTTACTCAAACGAGAAATGAAAAGATACACAATTGGAATAGTAAAGATACGCAAACGATGTAAAGATACACAATTGGAATAGTAAAGATACGCAAACGATGTAAAGATACTCAGTTTAAAAGAAACACACTCGCACACTTACAAAACTCTCAAATTCAATAGAAACTCGCATCAGAAAGCCTTACAGAAAGATACTCAAACGAGAAATCAAAAGATACACAATTGGAATAGTAAAGATACGCAAACGATGTAAAGATACACAATTGGAATAGTAAAGATACGCAAACTATGTAAAGATACTCAGTTTGAAAGAAACACACTCCCACACTTGCAAAACTCTCAAATTCAATAGAAACTCGCATCAGAAAGCCTTACAGAAAGATACTCAAACGAGAAATCAAAAGATACACAATTGGAATAGTAAAGATACGCAAACGATGTAAAGATACACAATTGGAATAGTAAAGATACGCAAACGATGTAAAGATACTCAGTTTGAAAGAAACACACTCCCACACTTGCAAAACTCTCAAATTCAATAGAAACTCGCATCAGAAAGCCTTACAGAAAGATACTCAAACGAGAAATGAAAAGATACACAATTAGAATAGTAAAGATACGCAAACGATGTAAATATACTCAGTTTGAAAGAAACACACTCCCACACTTGCAAAACTCTCAAATTCAATAGAAACTCGCATCAGAAAGCCTTACAGAAAGATACTCAAACGAGAAATGAAAAGATACACAATTAGAATAGTAAAGATACGCAAACGATGTAAATATACTCAGTTTGAAAGAAACACACTCCCACACTTGCAAAACTCTCAAATTCAATAGAAACTCGCATCAGAAAGCCTTACAGATAGATACTCAAACGAGAAATGAAAAGATACACAATTGGAATAGTAAAGATACGCAAACGATGTAAAGATACACAATTGGAATAGTAAAGATACGGAAACGATGTAAAGATACACAATTGGAATAGTAAAGATACGCAAACGATGTAAAGATACTCAGTTTGAAAGAAACACACTCCCACACTTGCAAAACTCTCAAATCCAATAGAAACTCGCATCAGAAGCCTTACAGAAAGATACTCAAACGAGAAATGAAAAGATACACAATTAGAATAGTAAAGATGCGCAAACGATGTAAATATACTCAGTTTGAAAGAAACACACTCCCACACTTGCAAAACTCTCAAATTCAATAGAAAATCGCATCAGAAAGCCTTACAGAAAGATACTCAAACGACAAATGAAAAGATACACAATTGGAATAGTAAAGATACGCAAACGATGTAAAGATACACAATTGGAATAGTAAAGATACGCAAACGATGCAAAGATACTCAGTTTGAAAGCAACACACTCCCACACCTGCAAAACTCTCAAATACAATAGAAACTCGCATCAGAAGCCTTACAGAAAGATACTCAATCGAGAAATGAAAAGATACAGAATTGGAATAGTAAAGATACGCAAACGATGTAAAGATACACAATTGGAATAGTAAAGATACGCAAACGATGTAAAGATACTCAGTTTAAAAGAAACACACTCGCACACTTACAAAACTCTCAAATTCTATAGAAACTCGCATCAGAAAGCCTTACAGAAAGATACTCAAACGAGAAATGAAAAGATACACAATTAGAATAGTAAAGATACGCAAACGATGTAAATATACTCAGTTTGAAAGAAACACACTCCCACACTTGCAAAACTCTCAAATTCAATAGAAAATCGCATCAGAAAGCCTTACAGAAAGATACTCAAACGACAAATGAAAAGATACACAATTGGAATAGTAAAGATACGCAAACGATGTAAAGATACACAATTGGAATAGTAAAGATACGCAAACGATGCAAAGATACTCAGTTTGAAAGCAACACACTCCCACACCTGCAAAACTCTCAAATACAATAGAAACTCGCATCAGAAGCCTTACAGAAAGATACTCAATCGAGAAATGAAAAGATACAGAATTGGAATAGTAAAGATACGCAAACGATGTAAAGATACACAATTGGAATAGTAAAGATACGCAAACGATGTAAAGATACTCAGTTTAAAAGAAACACACTCGCACACTTACAAAACTCTCAAATTCAATAGAAACTCGCATCAGAAAGCCTTACAGAAAGATACTCAAACGAGAAATCAAAAGATACACAATTGGAATAGTAAAGATACGCAAACGATGTAAAGATACACAATTGGAATAGTAAAGATACGCAAACTATGTAAAGATACTCAGTTTGATAGAAACACACTCCCACACTTGCAAAACTCTCAAATTCAATAGAAACTCGCATCAGAAAGCCTTACAGAAAGATACTCAAACGAGAAATCAAAAGATACACAATTGGAATAGTAAAGATACGCAAACGATGTAAAGATACACAATTGGAATAGTAAAGATACGCAAACGATGTAAAGATACTCAGTTTGAAAGAAACACACTCCCACACTTGCAAAACTCTCAAATTCAATAGAAACTCGCATCAGAAAGCCTTACAGAAAGATACTCAAACGAGAAATGAAAAGATACACAATTAGAATAGTAAAGATACGCAAACGATGTAAATATACTCAGTTTGAAAGAAACACACTCCCACACTTGCAAAACTCTCAAATTCAATAGAAACTCGCATCAGAAAGCCTTACAGAAAGATACTCAAACGAGAAATGAAAAGATACACAATTGGAATAGTAAAGATACGCAAACGATGTAAAGATACACAATTGGAATAGTAAAGATACGGAAACGATGTAAAGATACACAATTGGAATAGTAAAGATACGCAAACGAAGTAAAGATACTCAGTTTGAAAGAAACACACTCCCACACTTGCAAAACTCTTAAATCCAATAGAAACTCGCATCAGAAGCCTTACAGAAAGATACTCAAACGAGAAATGAAAAGATACACAATTAGAATAGTAAAGATACGCAAACGATGTAAATATACTCAGTTTGAAAGAAACACACTCCCACACTTGCAAAACTCTCAAATTCAATAGAAACTCGCATCAGAAAGCCTTACAGAAAGATACTCAAACGACAAATGAAAAGATACACAATTGGAATAGTAACGATACGCAAACGATGTAAAGATACACAATTGGAATAGTAAAGATACGCAAACGATGCAAAGATACTCAGTTTGAAAGAAACACACTCCCACACTTGCAAAACTCTCAAATACAATAGAAACTCGCATCAGAAGCCTTACAGAAAGATACTCAAACGAGAAATGAAAAGATACAGAATTGGAATAGTAAAGATACTCAAACGAGAAATGAAAAGATACACAATTAGAATAGTAAAGATACGCAAACGATGTAAAGATACTCAGTTTGAAAGAAACACACTCCCACACTTGCAAAACTCTCAAATTCAATAGAAACTCGCATCAGAAAGCCTTACAGAAAGATACTCAAACGACAAATGAAAAGATACACAATTGGAATAGTAACGATACGCAAACGATGTAAAGATACACAATTGGAATAGTAAAGATACGCAAACGATGCAAAGATACTCAGTTTGAAAGAAACACACTCCCACACCTGCAAAACTCTCAAATACAATAGAAACTCGCATCAGAAGCCTTACAGAAAGATACTCAATCGAGAAATGAAAAGATACAGAATTGGAATAGTAAAGATACGAAAACGATGTAAAGATACACAATTGGAATATGTAAAGATACGCAAACGATGTAAAGATACTCAGTTTAAAAGAAACACACTCGCACACTTACAAAACTCTCAAATTCTATAGAAACTCGCATCAGAAAGCCTTACAGAAAGATACTCAAACGAGAAATCAAAAGATACACAATTGGAATAGTAAAGATACGCAAACGATGTAAAGATACACAATTGGAATAGTAAAGATACGCAAACTATGTAAAGATACTCAGTTTGAAAGAAACACACTCCCACACTTGCAAAACTCTCAAATTCAATAGAAACTCGCATCAGAAAGCCTTACAGAAAGATACTCAAACGAGAAATGAAAAGATACACAATTGGAATAGTAAAGATACGCAAACGATGTAAAGATACACAATTGGAATAGTAAAGATACGCAAACGATGTAAAGATACACAATTGGAATAGTAAAGATACGCAAACGATGTAAAGATACACAATTGGAATAGTAAAGATACGCAAACGATGTAAAGATACTCAGTTTGAAAGAAACACACTCCCACACTTGCAAAACTCTCAAATACAATAGAAACTCGCATCAGAAGCCTTACAGAAAGTTACTCAAACGAGAAATGAAAAGATACACAATTGGAATAGTAAAGATACGCAAACGATGTAAAGATACACAATTGGAATAGTAAAGATACGCAAACGATGTAAAGATACTCAGTTTAAAAGAAACACACTCGCACACTTACAAAACTCTCAAATTCAATAGAAACTCGCATCAGAAAGCCTTACAGAAAGATACTCAAACGAGAAATCAAAAGATACACAATTGGAATAGTAAAGATACGCAAACGATGTAAAGATACACAATTGGAATAGTAAAGATACGCAAACTATGTAAAGATACTCAGTTTGAAAGAAACACACTCCCACACTTGCAAAACTCTCAAATTCAATAGAAACTCGCATCAGAAAGCCTTACAGAAAGATACTCAAACGAGAAATCAAAAGATACACAATTGGAATAGTAAAGATACGCAAACGATGTAAAGATACACAATTGGAATAGTAAAGATACGCAAACGATGTAAAGATACTCAGTTTGAAAGAAACACACTCCCACACTTGCAAAACTCTCAAATTCAATAGAAACTCGCATCAGAAAGCCTTACAGAAAGATACTCAAACGAGAAATGAAAAGATACACAATTAGAATAGTAAAGATACGCAAACGATGTAAATATACTCAGTTTGAAAGAAACACACTCCCACACTTGCAAAACTCTCAAATTCAATAGAAACTCGCATCAGAAAGCCTTACAGAAAGATACTCAAACGAGAAATGAAAAGATACACAATTAGAATAGTAAAGATACGCAAACGATGTAAATATACTCAGTTTGAAAGAAACACACTCCCACACTTGCAAAACTCTCAAATTCAATAGAAACTCGCATCAGAAAGCCTTACAGATAGATACTCAAACGAGAAATGAAAAGATACACAATTGGAATAGTAAAGATACGCAAACGATGTAAAGATACACAATTGGAATAGTAAAGATACGCAAACGATGTAAAGATACACAATTGGAATAGTAAAGATACGCAAACGATGTAAAGATACTCAGTTTGAAAGAAACACACTCCCACACTTGCAAAACTCTCAAATCCAATAGAAACTCGCATCAGAAGCCTTACAGAAAGATACTCAAACGAGAAATGAAAAGATACACAATTAGAATAGTAAAGATGCGCAAACGATGTAAATATACTCAGTTTGAAAGAAACACACTCCCACACTTGCAAAACTCTCAAATTCAATAGAAAATCGCATCAGAAAGCCTTACAGAAAGATACTCAAACGACAAATGAAAAGATACACAATTGGAATAGTAAAGATACGCAAACGATGTAAAGATACACAATTGGAATAGTAAAGATACGCAAACGATGCAAAGATACTCAGTTTGAAAGCAACACACTCCCACACCTGCAAAACTCTCAAATACAATAGAAACTCGCATCAGAAGCCTTACAGAAAGATACTCAATCGAGAAATGAAAAGATACAGAATTGGAATAGTAAAGATACGCAAACGATGTAAAGATACACAATTGGAATAGTAAAGATACGCAAACGATGTAAAGATACTCAGTTTAAAAGAAACACACTCGCACACTTACAAAACTCTCAAATTCTATAGAAACTCGCATCAGAAAGCCTTACAGAAAGATACTCAAACGAGAAATGAAAAGATACACAATTAGAATAGTAAAGATACGCAAACGATGTAAATATACTCAGTTTGAAAGAAACACACTCCCACACTTGCAAAACTCTCAAATTCAATAGAAAATCGCATCAGAAAGCCTTACAGAAAGATACTCAAACGACAAATGAAAAGATACACAATTGGAATAGTAAAGATACGCAAACGATGTAAAGATACACAATTGGAATAGTAAAGATACGCAAACGATGTAAAGATACTCAGTTTGAAAGCAACACACTCCCACACCTGCAAAACTCTCAAATACAATAGAAACTCGCATCAGAAGCCTTACAGAAAGATACTCAATCGAGAAATGAAAAGATACAGAATTGGAATAGTAAAGATACGCAAACGATGTAAAGATACACAATTGGAATAGTAAAGATACGCAAACGATGTAAAGATACTCAGTTTAAAAGAAACACACTCGCACACTTACAAAACTCTCAAATTCAATAGAAACTCGCATCAGAAAGCCTTACAGAAAGATACTCAAACGAGAAATCAAAAGATACACAATTGGAATAGTAAAGATACGCAAACGATGTAAAGATACACAATTGGAATAGTAAAGATACGCAAACTATGTAAAGATACTCAGTTTGATAGAAACACACTCCCACACTTGCAAAACTCTCAAATTCAATAGAAACTCGCATCAGAAAGCCTTACAGAAAGATACTCAAACGAGAAATGAAAAGATACACAATTGGAATAGTAAAGATACGCAAACGATGTAAAGATACACAATTGGAATAGTAAAGATACGCAAACGATGTAAAGATACTCAGTTTGAAAGAAACACACTCCCACACTTGCAAAACTCTCAAATTCAATAGAAACTCGCATCAGAAAGCCTTACAGAAAGATACTCAAACGAGAAATGAAAAGATACACAATTAGAATAGTAAAGATACGCAAACGATGTAAATATACTCAGTTTGAAAGAAACACACTCCCACACTTGCAAAACTCTCAAATTCAATAGAAACTCGCATCAGAAAGCCTTACAGAAAGATACTCAAACGAGAAATGAAAAGATACACAATTAGAATAGTAAAGATACGCAAACGATGTAAATATACTCAGTTTGAAAGAAACACACTCCCACACTTGCAAAACTCTCAAATTCAATAGAAACTCGCATCAGAAAGCCTTACAGATAGATACTCAAACGAGAAATGAAAAGATACACAATTGGAATAGTAAAGATACGCAAACGATGTAAAGATACACAATTGGAATAGTAAAGATACGGAAACGATGTAAAGATACACAATTGGAATAGTAAAGATACGCAAACGATGTAAAGATACTCAGTTTGAAAGAAACACACTCCCACACTTGCAAAACTCTCAAATCCAATAGAAACTCGCATCAGAAGCCTTACAGAAAGATACTCAAACGAGAAATGAAAAGATACACAATTAGAATAGTAAAGATGCGCAAACGATGTAAATATACTCAGTTTGAAAGAAACACACTCCCACACTTGCAAAACTCTCAAATTCAATAGAAACTCGCATCAGAAAGCCTTACAGAAAGATACTCAAACGACAAATGAAAAGATACACAATTGGAATAGTAAAGATACGCAAACGATGTAAAGATACACAATTGGAATAGTAAAGATACGCAAACGATGCAAAGATACTCAGTTTGAAAGCAACACACTCCCACACCTGCAAAACTCTCAAATACAATAGAAACTCGCATCAGAAGCCTTACAGAAAGATACTCAATCGAGAAATGAAAAGATACAGAATTGGAATAGTAAAGATACGCAAACGATGTAAAGATACACAATTGGAATAGTAAAGATACGCAAACGATGTAAAGATACTCAGTTTAAAAGAAACACACTCGCACACTTACAAAACTCTCAAATTCTATAGAAACTCGCATCAGAAAGCCTTACAGAAAGATACTCAAACGAGAAATGAAAAGATACACAATTAGAATAGTAAAGATACGCAAACGATGTAAATATACTCAGTTTGAAAGAAACACACTCCCACACTTGCAAAACTCTCAAATTCAATAGAAACTCGCATCAGAAAGCCTTACAGAAAGATACTCAAACGAGAAATGAAAAGATACACAATTGGAATAGTAAAGATACGGAAACGATGTAAAGATACACAATTGGAATACTAATGATACGCAAACGATGTAAAGATACTCAGTTTGAAAGAAACACACTCCCACACTTGCAAAACTCTCAAATCCAATAGAAACTCGCATCAGAAGCCTTACAGAAAGATACTCAAACGAGAAATGAAAAGATACACAATTAGAATAGTAAAGATACGCAAACGATGTAAATATACTCAGTTTGAAAGAAACACACTCCCACACTTGCAAAACTCTCAAATTCAATAGAAACTCGCATCAGAAAGCCTTACAGAAAGATACTCAAACGACAAATGAAAAGATACACAATTGGAATAGTAAAGATACGCAAACGATGTAAAGATACACAATTGGAATAGTAAAGATACGCAAACGATGCAAAGATACTCAGTTTGAAAGAAACACACTCCCACACCTGCAAAACTCTCAAATACAATAGAAACTCGCATCAGAAGCCTTACAGAATGATACTCAATCGAGAAATGAAAAGATACAGAATTGGAATAGTAAAGATACGCAAACGTTGTAAAGATACACAATTGAAATAGTAAAGATACGCAAACGATGTAAAGATACTCAGTTTGAAAGAAACACACTCCCACACTTGCAAAACTCTCAAATACAATAGAAACTCGCATCAGAAGCCTTACAGAAAGATACTCAATCGAGAAATGAAAAGATACAGAATTGGAATAGTAAGGATACGCAAACGATGTAAAGATACACAATTGAAATAGTAAAGATACGCAAATGATGTAAAGATACTCAGTTTGAAAGAAACACACTCCCACACTTGCAAAACTCTCAAATTAAATAGAATCTCGCATCAGAAAGCCTTACAGAAAGATACTCAAACGAGAAATGAAAAGATACACAATTGGAATAGTAAAGATACGCAAACGATGTAAAGATACACAATTGGAATAGTAAAGATACGCAAAAGATGTAAAGATACTCAGTTTGAAAGAAACACACTCCCACACTTGCAAAACTCTCAAATTCAATAGAAACTCGCATCAGAAAGCCTTACAGAAAGATACTCAAACGAGAAATGAAAAGATACACAATTGGAATAGTAAAGATACGCAAACGATGTAAAGATACACAATTGGAATAGTAAAGATACGCAAACGATGCAAAGATACTCAGTTTGAAAGAAACACACTCCCACACCTGCAAAACTCTCAAATACAATAGAAACTCGCATCAGAAGCCTTACAGAATGATACTCAATCGAGAAATGAAAAGATACAGAATTGGAATAGTAAAGATACGCAAACGTTGTAAAGATACACAATTGAAATAGTAAAGATACGCAAACGATGTAAAGATACTCAGTTTGAAAGAAACACACTCCCACACTTGCAAAACTCTCAAATACAATAGAAACTCGCATCAGAAGCCTTACAGAAAGATACTCAATCGAGAAATGAAAAGATACAGAATTGGAATAGTAAGGATACGCAAACGATGTAAAGATACACAATTGAAATAGTAAAGATACGCAAATGATGTAAAGATACTCAGTTTGAAAGAAACACACTCCCACACTTGCAAAACTCTCAAATTAAATAGAATCTCGAATCAGAAAGCCTTACAGAAAGATACTCAAACGAGAAATGAAAAGATACACAATTGGAATAGTAAAGATACGCAAACGATGTAAAGATACACAATTGGAATAGTAAAGATACGCAAAAGATGTAAAGATACTCAGTTTGAAAGAAACACACTCCCACACTTGCAAAACTCTCAAATTCAATAGAAATTCGCATCAGAAAGCCTTACAGAAAGATACTCAAACGAGAAATGAAAAGATACACAATTGGAATAGTAAAGATACGCAAACGATGTAAAGATACACAATTGAAATAGTAAAGATACGCAAACGATGTATAGATACTCAGTTTGAAAGAAACACACTCCCACACTTGCAAAACTCTCAAATACAATACAAACTCGCATCAGAAGCCTTACAGAAAGATACGCAAACGATGTAAAGATACACAATTGGAATAGTAAAGATACGCAAACGATGTAAAGATACTCAGTTTGAAAGAAACACACTCCCACACTTGCAAAACTCTCAAATTCAATAGAATCTCGCATCAGAAAGCCTTACAGAAAGATACTCAAACGAGAAATGAAAATATACACAATTGGAATAGTAAAGATACGCAATGGATGTAAAGATACTCAGTTTGAAAGAAACACACTCCCACACTTGCAAAACTCTCAAATACAATAGAAACTCGCATCAGAAGCCTTACAGAAAGATACTCAATCGAGAAATGAAAAGATACAGAATTGGAATAGTAAGGATACGCAAACGATGTAAAGATACACAATTGAAATAGTAAAGATACGCAAATGATGTAAAGATACTCAGTTTGAAAGAAACACACTCCCACACTTGCAAAACTCTCAAATTAAATAGATTCTCGCATCAGAAAGCCTTACAGAAAGATACTCAAACGAGAAATGAAAAGATACACAATTGGAATAGTAAAGATACGCAAACGATGTAAAGATACACAATTGGAATAGTAAAGATACGCAAAAGATGTAAAGATACTCAGTTTGAAAGAAACACACTCCCACACTTGCAAAACTCTCAAATTCAATTGAAATTCGCATCAGAAAGCCTTACAGAAAGATACTCAAACGAGAAATGAAAAGATACACAATTGGAATAGTAAAGATACGCAAACGATGTAAAGATACACAATTGAAATAGTAAAGATACGCAAACGATGTATAGATACTCAGTTTGAAAGAAACACACTCCCACACTTGCAAAACTCTCAAATACAATACAAACTCGCATCAGAAGCCTTACAGAAAGATACGCAAACGATGTAAAGATACACAATTGGAATAGTAAAGATACGCAAACGATGTAAAGATACTCAGTTTGAAAGAAACACACTCCCACACTTGCAAAACTCTCAAATACAATAGAAACTCGCATCAGAAGCCTTACAGAAAGTTACTCAAACGAGAAATGAAAAGATACACAATTGGAATAGTAAAGATACGCAAACGATGTAAAGATACACAATTGGAATAGTAAAGATACGCAAACGATGTAAAGATACTCAGTTTAAAAGAAACACACTCGCACACTTACAAAACTCTCAAATTCTATAGAAACTCGCATCAGAAAGCCTTACAGAAAGATACTCAAACGAGAATTGAAAAGATACACAATTGGAATAGTAAGGATACGCAAACGATGTAAAGATACACAATTGAAATAGTAAAGATACGCAAATGATGTAAAGATACTCAGTTTGAAAGAAACACACTCCCACACTTGCAAAACTCTCAAATTAAATAGAATCTCGCATCAGAAAGCCTTACAGAAAGATACTCAAACGAGAAATGAAAAGATACACAATTGGAATAGTAAAGATACGCAAACGATGTAAAGATACACAATTGGAATAGTAAAGATACGCAAAAGATGTAAAGATACTCAGTTTGAAAGAAACACACTCCCACACTTGCAAAACTCTCAAATTCAATAGAAATTCGCATCAGAAAGCCTTACAGAAAGATACTCAAACGAGAAATGAAAAGATACACAATTGGAATAGTAAAGATACGCAAACGATGTAAAGATACACAATTGGAATAGTAAAGATACGCAAACGATGTAAAGATACTCAGTTTGAAAGAAACACACTCCCACACCTGCAAAACTCTCAAATACAATAGAAACTCGCATCAGAAGCCTTACAGAAAGATACTCAATCGAGAAATGAAAAGATACAGAATTGGAATAGTAAAGATACGCAAACGTTGTAAAGATACACAATTGAAATAGTAAAGATACGCAAACGATGTAAAGATACTCAGTTTGAAAGAAACACACTCCCACACTTGCAAAACTCTCAAATACAATAGAAACTCGCATCAGAAGCCTTACAGAAAGATACTCAATCGAGAAATGAAAAGATACAGAATTGGAATAGTAAGGATACGCAAACGATGTAAAGATACACAATTGGAATAGTAAAGATACGCAAATGATGTAAAGATACTCAGTTTGAAAGAAACACACTCCCACACTTGCAAAACTCTCAAATTAAATAGAATCTCGCATCAGAAAGCCTTACAGAAAGATACTCAAACGAGAAATGAAAAGATACACAATTGGAATAGTAAAGATACGCAAACGATGTAAAGATACACAATTGGAATAGTAAAGATACGCAAAAGATGTAAAGATACTCAGTTTGAAAGAAACACACTCCCACACTTGCAAAACTCTCAAATTCAATAGAAATTCGCATCAGAAAGCCTTACAGAAAGATACTCAAACGAGAAATGAAAAGATACACAATTGGAATAGTAAAGATACGCAAACGATGTAAAGATACACAATTGAAATAGTAAAGATACGCAAACGATGTATAGATACTCAGTTTGAAAGAAACACACTCCCACACTTGCAAAACTCTCAAATACAATAGAAACTCGCATCAGAAGCCTTACAGAAAGATACGCAAACGATGTAAAGATACACAATTGGAATAGTAAAGATACGCAAACGATGTAAAGATACTCAGTTTGAAAGAAACACACTCCCACACTTGCAAAACTCTCAAATTCAATAGAATCTCGCATCAGAAAGCCTTACAGAAAGATACTCAAACGAGAAATGAAAATATACACAATTGGAATAGTAAAGATACGCAATGGATGTAAAGATACTCAGTTTGAAAGAAACACACTCCCACACTTGCAAAACTCTCAAATACAATAGAAACTCGCATCAGAAGCCTTACAGAAAGATACTCAATCGAGAAATGAAAAGATACAGAATTGGAATAGTAAGGATACGCAAACGATGTAAAGATACACAATTGAAATAGTAAAGATACGCAAATGATGTAAAGATACTCAGTTTGAAAGAAACACACTCCCACACTTGCAAAACTCTCAAATTAAATAGAATCTCGCATCAGAAAGCCTTACAGAAAGATACTCAAACGAGAAATGAAAAGATACACAATTGGAATAGTAAAGATACGCAAACGATGTAAAGATACACAATTGGAATAGTAAAGATACGCAAACGATGTAAAGATACTCAGTTTGAAAGAAACACACTCCCACACTTGCAAAACTCTCAAATTCAATTGAAATTCGCATCAGAAAGCCTTACAGAAAGATACTCAAACGAGAAATGAAAAGATACACAATTGGAATAGTAAAGATACGCAAACGATGTAAAGATACACAATTGAAATAGTAAAGATACGCAAACGATGTATAGATACTCAGTTTGAAAGAAACACACTCCCACACTTGCAAAACTCTCAAATACAATAGAAACTCGCATCAGAAGCCTTACAGAAAGATACGCAAACGATGTAAAGATACACAATTGGAATAGTAAAGATACGCAAACGATGTAAAGATACTCAGTTTGAAAGAAACACACTCCCACACTTGCAAAACTCTCAAATACAATAGAAACTCGCATCAGAAGCCTTACAGAAAGTTACTCAAACGAGAAATGAAAAGATACACAATTGGAATAGTAAAGATACGCAAACGATGTAAAGATACACAATTGGAATAGTAAAGATACGCAAACGATGTAAAGATACTCAGTTTAAAAGAAACACACTCGCACACTTACAAAACTCTCAAATTCTATAGAAACTCGCATCAGAAAGCCTTACAGAAAGATACTCAAACGAGAATTGAAAAGATACACAATTGGAATAGTAAAGATACGGAAACGATGTAAAGATACACAATTGGAATAGTAAAGATACGCAAACGATGTAAAGATACTCAGTTTAAAAGAAACACACTCGCACACTTACAAAACTCTCATATTCAATAGAAACTCGCATCAGAAAGCCTTACAGAAAGATACTCAAACGAGAAATCAAAAGATACACAATTGGAATAGTAAAGATACGCAAACGATGTAAAGATACACAATTGGAATAGTAAAGATACGCAAACGATGTAAAGATACTCAGTTTGAAAGAAACACACTCCCACACTTGCAAAACTCTCAAATTCAATAGAAACTCGCATCAGAAAGCCTTACAGAAAGATACTCAAACGAGAAATGAAAAGATACACAATTGGAATAGTAAAGATACGGAAACGATGTAAAGATACACAATTGGAATAGTAAAGATACGCAAACGATGTAAAGATACTCAGTTTAAAAGAAACACACTCGCACACTTACAAAACTCTCAAATTCAATAGAAACTCGCATCAGAAAGCCTTACAGAAAGATACTCAAACGAGAAATCAAAAGATACACAATTGGAATAGTAAAGATACGCAAACGATGTAAAGATACACAATTGGAATAGTAAAGATACGCAAACTATGTAAAGATACTCAGTTTGAAAGAAACACACTCCCACACTTGCAAAACTCTCAAATTCAATAGAAACTCGCATCAGAAAGCCTTACAGAAAGATACTCAAACGAGAAATGAAAAGATACACAATTGGAATAGTAAAGATACGCAAACGATGTAAAGATACTCAGTTTGAAAGAAACACACTCCCACACTTGCAAAACTCTCAAATTCAATAGAAACTCGCATCAGAAAGCCTTACAGAAAGATACTCAAACGAGAAATGAAAAGATACACAATTAGAATAGTAAAGATACGCAAACGATGTAAATATACTCAGTTTGAAAGAAACACACTCCCACACTTGCAAAACTCTCAAATTCAATAGAAACTCGCATCAGAAAGCCTTACAGAAAGATACTCAAACGAGAAATGAAAAGATACACAATTGGAATAGTAAAGATACGCAAACGATGTAAAGATACACAATTGGAATAGTAAAGATACGGAAACGATGTAAAGATACACAATTGGAATAGTAAAGATACGCAAACGATGTAAAGATACTCAGTTTGAAAGAAACACACTCCCACACTTGCAAAACTCTTAAATCCAATAGAAACTCGCATCAGAAGCCTTACAGAAAGATACTCAAACGAGAAATGAAAAGATACACAATTAGAATAGTAAAGATACGCAAACGATGTAAATATACTCAGTTTGAAAGAAACACACTCCCACACTTGCAAAACTCTCAAATTCAATAGAAACTCGCATCAGAAAGCCTTACAGAAAGATACTCAAACGACAAATGAAAAGATACACAATTGGAATAGTAACGATACGCAAACGATGTAAAGATACACAATTGGAATAGTAAAGATACGCAAACGATGCAAAGATACTCAGTTTGAAAGAAACACACTCCCACACCTGCAAAACTCTCAAATACAATAGAAACTCGCATCAGAAGCCTTACAGAAAGATACTCAATCGAGAAATGAAAAGATACAGAATTGGAATAGTAAAGATACTCAAACGAGAAATGAAAAGATACACAATTAGAATAGTAAAGATACGCAAACGATGTAAATATACTCAGTTTGAAAGAAACACACTCCCACACTTGCAAAACTCTCAAATTCAATAGAAACTCGCATCAGAAAGCCTTACAGAAAGATACTCAAACGACAAATGAAAAGATA
The DNA here is from genome assembly GCF_933775445.1 of Argentina anserina. Lineage (NCBI taxonomy): Eukaryota > Viridiplantae > Streptophyta > Magnoliopsida > Rosales > Rosaceae > Argentina > Argentina anserina. The sequence goes on along the minus strand of NW_026089507.1, from coordinate 58,768 downwards.
CACAATTGGAATAGTAACGATACGCAAACGATGTAAAGATACACAATTGGAATAGTAAAGATACGCAAACGATGCAAAGATACTCAGTTTGAAAGAAACACACTCCCACACCTGCAAAACTCTCAAATACAATAGAAACTCGCATCAGAAGCCTTACAGAAAGATACTCAATCGAGAAATGAAAAGATACAGAATTGGAATAGTAAAGATACGAAAACGATGTAAAGATACACAATTGGAATATGTAAAGATACGCAAACGATGTAAAGATACTCAGTTTAAAAGAAACACACTCGCACACTTACAAAACTCTCAAATTCTATAGAAACTCGCATCAGAAAGCCTTACAGAAAGATACTCAAACGAGAAATCAAAAGATACACAATTGGAATAGTAAAGATACGCAAACGATGTAAAGATACACAATTGGAATAGTAAAGATACGCAAACTATGTAAAGATACTCAGTTTGAAAGAAACACACTCCCACACTTGCAAAACTCTCAAATTCAATAGAAACTCGCATCAGAAAGCCTTACAGAAAGATACTCAAACGAGAAATGAAAAGATACACAATTGGAATAGTAAAGATACGGAAACGATGTAAAGATACACAATTGGAATAGTAAAGATACGCAAACGATGTAAAGATACTCAGTTTGAAAGAAACACACTCCCACACTTGCAAAACTCTCAAATACAATAGAAACTCGCATTAGAAGCCTTACAGAAAGTTACTCAAACGAGAAATGAAAAGATACACAATTGGAATAGTAAAGATACGCAAACGATGTAAAGATACACAATTGAAATAGTAAAGATACGCAAACGATGTAAAGATACTCAGTTTGAAAGAAAAACACTCCCACACTTGCAAAACTCTCAAATACAATAGAAACTCGCATCAGAAGCCTTACAGAAAGATACTCAATCGAGAAATGAAAAGATACAGAATTGGAATAGTAAGGATACGCAAACGATGTAAAGATACACAATTGAAATAGTAAAGATACGCAAACGATGTAAAGATACTCAGTTTGAAAGAAACACACTCCCACACTTGCAAAACTCTCAAATTAAATAGAAACTCGCATCAGAAAGCCTTACAGAAAGATACTCAAACGAGAAATGAAAAGATACACAATTGGAATAGTAAAGATACGCAAACGATGTAAAGATACACAATTGGAATAGTAAAGATACGCAAACGATGCAAAGATACTCAGTTTGAAAGAAACACACTCCCACACCTGCAAAACTCTCAAATACAATAGAAACTCGCATCAGAAGCCTTACAGAAAGATACTCAATCGAGAAATGAAAAGATACAGAATTGGAATAGTAAAGATACGCAAACGATGTAAAGATACACAATTGAAATAGTAAAGATACGCAAACGATGTAAAGATACTCAGTTTGAAAGAAACACACTCCCACACTTGCAAAACTCTCAAATACAATAGAAACTCGCATCAGAAGCCTTACAGAAAGATACTCAATCGAGAAATGAAAAGATACAGAATTGGAATAGTAAGGATACGCAAACGATGTAAAGATACACAATTGAAATAGTAAAGATACGCAAACGACGTAAAGATACTCAGTTTGAAAGAAACACACTCCCACACTTGCCAAACTCTCAAATACAATAGAAACTCGCATCAGAAGCCTTACAAAAAGATACTCAAACGAGAAATGAAATGATACACAATTGGAATAGTAAAGATACGCAAACGATGCAAAGATACTCAGTTTGAAAGAAACACACTCCCACACTTGCAAAACTCTCAAATACAATAGAAACTCGCATCAGAAGCCTTAAAGAAAGATACTCAATCGAGAAATGAAAAGATACAGAATTGGAATAGTAAAGATACGCAAACGATGTAAAGATACACAATTGGAATAGTAAAGATACGCAAACTATGTAAAGATACTCAGTTTGAAAGAAACACACTCCCACACTTGCAAAACTCTCAAATTCAATAGAAACTCGCATCAGAAAGCCTTACAGAAAGATACTCAAACGAGAAATGAAAAGATACACAATTGGAATAGTAAAGATACGCAAACGATGTAAAGATACACAATTAGAATAGTAAAGATACGCAAACGATGTAAATATACTCAGTTTGAAAGAAACACACTCCCACACTTGCATACTCTCAAATTCAATAGAAACTCGCATCAGAAAGCCTTACAGAAAGATACTCAAACGAGAAATGAAAAGATACACAATTGGAATAGTAAAGATACGCAAACGATGTAAAGATACACAATTGGAATAGTAAAGATACGCAAACGATGTAAAGATACACAATTGGAATAGTAAAGATACGCAAACGATGTAAAGATACTCAGTTTGAAAGAAACACACTCCCACACTTGCAAAACTCTCAAATACAATAGAAACTCGCATCAGAAGCCTTACAGAAAGATACTCAAACGAGAAATGAAAAGATACACAATTGGAATAGTAAAGATACGCAAACTATGTAAAGATACTCAGTTTGAAAGAAACACACTCCCACACTTGCAAAACTCTCAAATTCAATAGAAACTCGCATCAGAAAGCCTTACAGAAAGATACTCAAACGAGAAATGAAAAGATACAGAATTGGAATAGTAAAGATACGCAAACGATGTAAAGATACACAATTGGAATAGTAAAGATACGCAAACGATGTAAAGATACACAATTGGAATAGTAAAGATACGCAAACGATGTAAAGATACTCAGTTTGAAAGAAACACACTCCCACACTTGCCAAACTCTCAAATACAATAGAAACTCGCATCAGAAGCCTTACAAAAAGATACTCAAACGAGAAATGAAAAGATACAGAATTGGAATAGTAAAGATACGCAAACGATGTAAAGATACCCAATTGGAATAGTAAAGATACGCAAACGATGTAAAGATACTCTGTTTGAAAGAAACACACTCCCACACTTGCAAAACTCTCAAATTAAATAGAAACTCGCATCAGAAGCCTTACAGAAAGATACTCAAACGAGAAATTAAATGATACACAATTGGAATAGTAAAGATACGCAAACGATGTAAAGATACTCAGTTTGAAAGAAACACACTCCCACACTTGCAAAACTCTCAAATACAATAGAAACTCGCATCAGAAGCCTTACAGAAAGATACTCAATCGAGAAATGAAAAGATACAGAATTGGAATAGTAAGGATACGCAAACGATGTAAAGATACACAATTGAAATAGTAAAGATACGCAAACGACGTAAAGATACTCAGTTTGAAAGAAACACACTCCCACACTTGCAAAACTCTCAAATTAAATAGAAACTCGCATCAGAAAGCCTTACAGAAAGATACTCAAACGAGAAATGAAAAGATACACAATTGGAATAGTAAAGATACGCAAACGATGTAAAGATACACAATTGGAATAGTAAAGATACGCAAACGATGTAAAGATACACAATTGGAATAGTAAAGATACGCAAACGATGTAAAGATACTCAGTTTGAAAGAAACACACTCCCACACTTGCAAAACTCTCAAATACAATAGAAACTCGCATCAGAAGCCTTACAGAAAGTTACTCAAACGAGAAATGTAAAGATACACAATTGGAATAGTAAAGATACGCAAACGATGTAAAGATACACAATTGAAATAGTAAAGATACGCAAACGATGTAAAGATACTCAGTTTGAAAGAAACACACTCCCACACTTGCAAAACTCTCAAATACAATAGAAACTCGCATCAGAAGCCTTACAGAAAGATACTCAAACGAGAAATGAAAAGATACACAATTGGAATAGTAAAGATACGCAAACTATGTAAAGATACTCAGTTTGAAAGAAACACACTCCCACACTTGCAAAACTCTCAAATTCAATAGAAACTCGCATCAGAAAGCCTTACAGAAAGATACTCAAACGAGAAATGAAAAGATACAGAATTGGAATAGTAAAGATACGCAAACGATGTAAAGATACACAATTGGAATAGTAAAGATACGCAAACGATGTAAAGATACACAATTGGAATAGTAAAGATACGCAAACGATGTAAAGATACTCAGTTTGAAAGAAACACACTCCCACACTTGCCAAACTCTCAAATACAATAGAAACTCGCATCAGAAGCCTTACAAAAAGATACTCAAACGAGAAATGAAAAGATACAGAATTGGAATAGTAAAGATACGCAAACGATGTAAAGATACCCAATTGGAATAGTAAAGATACGCAAACGATGTAAAGATACTCTGTTTGAAAGAAACACACTCCCACACTTGCAAAACTCTCAAATTAAATAGAAACTCGCATCAGAAGCCTTACAGAAAGATACTCAAACGAGAAATTAAATGATACACAATTGGAATAGTAAAGATACGCAAACGATGCAAAGATACTCAGTTTGAAAGAAACACACTCCCACACTTGCAAAACTCTCAAATACAATAGAAACTCGCATCAGAAGCCTTACAGAAAGATACTCAATCGAGAAATGAAAAGATACAGAATTGGAATAGTAAGGATACGCAAACGATGTAAAGATACACAATTGAAATAGTAAAGATACGCAAACGACGTAAAGATACTCAGTTTGAAAGAAACACACTCCCACACTTGCAAAACTCTCAAATTAAATAGAAACTCGCATCAGAAAGCCTTACAGAAAGATACTCAAACGAGAAATGAAAAGATACACAATTGGAATAGTAAAGATACGCAAACGATGTAAAGATACACAATTGGAATAGTAAAGATACGCAAACGATGTAAAGATACACAATTGGAATAGTAAAGATACGCAAACGATGTAAAGATACTCAGTTTGAAAGAAACACACTCCCACACTTGCAAAACTCTCAAATACAATAGAAACTCGCATCAGAAGCCTTACAGAAAGTTACTCAAACGAGAAATGTAAAGATACACAATTGGAATAGTAAAGATACGCAAACGATGTAAAGATACACAATTGAAATAGTAAAGATACGCAAACGATGTAAAGATACTCAGTTTGAAAGAAACACACTCCCACACTTGCAAAACTCTCAAATACAATAGAAACTCGCATCAGAAGCCTTACAGAAAGATACTCAAACGAGAAATGAAATGATACACAATTGGAATAGTAAAGATACGCAAACGATGCAAAGATACTCAGTTTGAAAGAAACACACTCCCACACTTGCAAAACTCTCAAATTCAATAGAAACTCGCATCAGAAAGCCTTACAGAACGATACTCAAACGAGAAATGAAAAGATACAGAATTGGAATAGTAAAGATACGCAAACGATGTAAAGATACACAATTGGAATAGTAAAGATACGCAAACGATGTAAAGATACACAATTGGAATAGTAAAGATACGCAAACGATGTAAAGATACTCAGTTTGAAAGAAACACACTCCCACACTTGCCAAACTCTCAAATACAATAGAAACTCGCATCAGAAGCCTTACAAAAAGATACTCAAACGAGAAATGAAAAGATACAGAATTGGAATAGTAAAGATACGCAAACGATGTAAAGATACACAATTGGAATAGTAAAAATACGCAAACGATGTAAAGATACTCAGTTTGAAAGAAACACACTCCCACACTTGCAAAACTCTCAAATACAATAGAAACTCGCATCAGAAGCCTTACAGAAAGATACTCAAACGAGAAATGAAAAGATACACAATTGGAATAGTAAAGATACGCAAACTATGTAAAGATACTCAGTTTGAAAGAAACACACTCCCACACTTGCAAAACTCTCAAATTCAATAGAAACTCGCATCAGAAAGCCTTACAGAAAGATACTCAAACGAGAAATGAAAAGATACAGAATTGGAATAGTAAAGATACGCAAACGATGTAAAGATACACAATTGGAATAGTAAAGATACGCAAACGATGTAAAGATACACAATTGGAATAGTAAAGATACGCAAACGATGTAAAGATACTCAGTTTGAAAGAAACACACTCCCACACTTGCCAAACTCTCAAATACAATAGAAACTCGCATCAGAAGCCTTACAAAAAGATACTCAAACGAGAAATGAAAAGATACAGAATTGGAATAGTAAAGATACGCAAACGATGTAAAGATACCCAATTGGAATAGTAAAGATACGCAAACGATGTAAAGATACTCTGTTTGAAAGAAACACACTCCCACACTTGCAAAACTCTCAAATTAAATAGAAACTCGCATCAGAAGCCTTACAGAAAGATACTCAAACGAGAAATGAAATGATACACAATTGGAATAGTAAAGATACGCAAACGATGCAAAGATACTCAGTTTGAAAGAAACACACTCCCACACTTGCAAAACTCTCAAATACAATAGAAACTCGCATCAGAAGCCTTACAGAAAGATACTCAATCGAGAAATGAAAAGATACAGAATTGGAATAGTAAGGATACGCAAACGATGTAAAGATACACAATTGAAATAGTAAAGATACGCAAACGACGTAAAGATACTCAGTTTGAAAGAAACACACTCCCACACTTGCAAAACTCTCAAATTAAATAGAAACTCGCATCAGAAAGCCTTACAGAAAGATACTCAAACGAGAAATGAAAAGATACACAATTGGAATAGTAAAGATACGCAAACGATGTAAAGATACACAATTGGAATAGTAAAGATACGCAAACGATGTAAAGATACACAATTGGAATAGTAAAGATACGCAAACGATGTAAAGATACTCAGTTTGAAAGAAACACACTCCCACACTTGCAAAACTCTCAAATACAATAGAAACTCGCATCAGAAGCCTTACAGAAAGTTACTCAAACGAGAAATGTAAAGATACACAATTGGAATAGTAAAGATACGCAAACGATGTAAAGATACACAATTGAAATAGTAAAGATACGCAAACGATGTAAAGATACTCAGTTTGAAAGAAACACACTCCCACACTTGCAAAACTCTCAAATACAATAGAAACTCGCATCAGAAGCCTTACAGAAAGATACTCAAACGAGAAATGAAAAGATACACAATTGGAATAGTAAATATACGCAAACGATGTAAAGATACTCAGTTTGAAAGAAATACACTCCCACACTTGCAAAACTCTCAAATACAATAGAAACTCGCATCAGAAGCCTTACAGAAAGATACTCAAACGAGAAATGAAAATATACACAATTGGAATAGTAAAGATACGCAATGGATATAAAGATACTCAGTTTGAAAGAAACACACTCCCACACTTGCCAAACTCTCAAATACAATAGAAACTCGCATCAGAAGCCTTACAAAAAGACACTCAAACGAGAAATGAAAAGATACAGAATTGGAATAGTAAAGATACGCAAACGATGTAAAGATACCCAATTGGAATAGTAAAGATACGCAAACGATGTAAAGATACTCAGTTTGAAAGAAACACACTCCCACACTTGCAAAACTCTCAAATTCAATAGAAATTCGCATCAGAAAGCCTTACAGAAAGATACTCTAACGAGAAATGAAAAGATACACAATTGGAATAGTAAAGATACGCAATGGATGTAAAGATACTCAAACGAGAAATGAAAAGATACACAATTGGAATAGTAAATATACGCAAACGATGTAAAGATACTCAGTTTGAAAGAAATACACTCCCACACTTGTAAAACTCTCAAATTCAATAGAAACTCGCATCAGAAAGCCTTACAGAAAGATACTCAAACGAGAAATGAAAAGATACACAATTGGAATAGTAAAGATACGCAAACGATGTAAAGATACTCAGTTTGAAAGAAACAAACTCCCACACTTGCAAAACTCTCAAATTCAATAGAATCTCGCATCAGAAAGCCTTACAGAAAGATACTCAAAGGAGAAATGAAAATATACACAATTGGAATAGTAAAGATACGCAATGGATGTAAAGATACTCAGTTTGAAAGAAACAAACTCCCACACTTGCAAAACTCTCAAATTCAATAGAATCTCGCATCAGAAAGCCTTACAGAAAGATACTCAAAGGAGAAATGAAAATATACACAATTGGAATAGTAAAGATACGCAATGGATGTAAAGATACTCAGTTTGAAAGAAACACACTCCCACACTTGCCAAACTCTCAAATACAATAGAAACTCGCATCAGAAGCCTTACAAAAAGATACTCAAACGAGAAATGAAAATATACACAATTGGAATAGTAAAGATACGCAATGGATGTAAAGATACTCAGTTTGAAAGAAACACACTCCCACACTTGCCAAACTCTCAAATACAATAGAAACTCGCATCAGAAGCCTTACAGAAAGATACTCAAACGAGAAATGAAAAGATACACAATTGGAATAGTAAAGATACGCAAACGATGTAAAGATACACAATTGGAATAGTAAAGATACGCAAACGATGTAAAGATACTCAGTTTGAAAGAAACACACTCCCACACTTGCAAAACTCTCAAATTCAATAGAAACTCGCATCAGAAAGCCTTACAGATGGATACTCAAACGAGAAATGAAAAGATACACAATTGGAATAGTAAAGATACGCAATGGATGTAAAGATACTCAGTTTTAAAGAAACACACTCCCACACTTGCAAAACTCTCAAATACAATAGAAACTCGCATCAGAAGCCTTACAGAAAGATACTGAAACGAGAAATGAAAAGATACACAATTGGAATTGTAAAGATACGCAAACGATGTAAAGATACACAATTGGAATAGTAAAGATACGCAAACGATGTAAAGATACTCAGTTTGAAAGAAACACACTCCCACACTTGCAAAACTCTCAAACACAATAGAAACTCGCATCAGAAGCCTTACAGAAAGATACCCAAACGAGAAATGAAAAGATACAGAATTGGAATAGTAAAGATACGCAAACGATGTATAGATACCCAATTGGAATAGTAAAGATACGCAAACGATGTAAAGATACTCAGTTTGAAAGAAACACACTCCCACACTTGCAAAACTCTCAAATTCAATAGAAATTCGCATCAGAAAGCCTTACAGAAAGATACTCTAACGAGAAATAAAAAGATACAGAATTGGAATAGTAAAGATACGCAAACGATGTAAAGATACCCAATTGGAATAGTAAAGATACGCAAACGATGTAAAGATACTCAGTTTGAAAGAAACACACTCCCACACTTGCAAAACTCTCAAATTCAATAGAAATTCGCATCAGAAAGCCTTACAGAAAGATACTCTAACGAGAAATGAAAAGATACACAATTGGAATAGTAAAGATACGCAATGGATGAAAAGATACACAATTGGAATAGTAAATATACGCAAACGATGTAAAGATACTCAGTTTGAAAGAAATACACTCCCACACTTGTAAAACTCTCAAATTCAATAGAAACTCGCATCAGAAAGCCTTACAGAAAGATACTCAAACGAGAAATGAAAAGATACACAATTGGAATAGTAAAGATACGCAAACGATGTAAAGATACACAATTGGAATAGTAAAGATACGCAAACGATGTAAAGATACTCAGTTTGAAAGAAACACACTCCCACAATTGCAAAACTCTCAAATTCAATAGAAATTCGCATCAGAAAGCCTTACAGAAAGATACTCTAACGAGAAATGAAAAGATACACAATTGGAATAGTAAAGATACGCAATGGATGTAAAGATACTCAGTTTGAAAGAAACACACTCCCACACTTGCCAAACTCTCAAATACAATAGAAACTCGCATCAGAAGCCTTACAAAAAGATACTCAAACGAGAAATGAAAAGATACAGAATTGGAATAGTAAAGATACGCAAACGATGTAAAGATACCCAATTGGAATAGTAAAGATACGCAAACGATGTAAAGATACTCAGTTTGAAAGAAACACACTCCCACACTTGCAAAACTCTCAAATTCAATAGAAATTCGCATCAGAAAGCCTTACAGAAAGATACTCTAACGAGAAATGAAAAGATACACAATTGGAATAGTAAAGATACGCAAAGGATGTAAAGATACTCAAACGAGAAATGAAAAGATACACAATTGGAATAGTAAATATACGCAAACGATGTAAAGATACTCAGTTTGAAAGAAATACACTCCCACACTTGTAAAACTCTCAAATTCAATAGAAACTCGCATCAGAAAGCCTTACAGAAAGATACTCAAACGAGAAATGAAAAGATACACAATTGGAATAGTAAAGATACGCAAACGATGTAAAGATACTCAGTTTGAAAGAAACAAACTCCCACACTTGCAAAACTCTCAAATTCAATAGAATCTCGCATCAGAAAGCCTTACAGAAAGATACTCAAAGGAGAAATGAAAATATACACAATTGGAATAGTAAAGATACGCAATGGATGTAAAGATACTCAGTTTGAAAGAAACACACTCCCACACTTGCCAAACTCTCAAATACAATAGAAACTCGCATCAGAAGCCTTACAAAAAGATACTCAAACGAGAAATGAAAATATACACAATTGGAATAGTAAAGATACGCAATGGATGTAAAGATACTCAGTTTGAAAGAAACACACTCCCACACTTGCCAAACTCTCAAATACAATAGAAACTCGCATCAGAAGCCTTACAGAAAGATACTCAAACGAGAAATGAAAAGATACACAATTGGAATAGTAAAGATACGCAAACGATGTACAGATACACAATTGGAATAGTAAAGATACGCAAACGATGTAAAGATACTCAGTTTGAAAGAAACAAACTCCCACACTTGCAAAACTCTTAAATTCAATAGAAACTCGCATCAGAAAGCCTTACAGATGGATACTCAAACGAGAAATGAAAAGATACACAATTGGAATAGTAAAGATATGCAATGGATGTAAAGATACTCAGTTTTAAAGAAACACACTCCCACACTTGCAAAACTCTCAAATACAATAGAAACTCGCATCAGAAGCCTTACAGAAAGATACTGAAACGAGAAATGAAAAGATACACAATTGGAATTGTAAAGATACGCAAACGATGTAAAGATACCCAATTGGAATAGTAAAGATACGCAAACGATGTAAAGATACTCAGTTTGAAAGAAACACACTCTCACACTTGCAAAACTCTCAAATTCAATAGAAATTCGCATCAGAAAGCCTTACAGAAAGATACTCTAACGAGAAATGAAAAGATACAGAATTGGAATAGTAAAGATACGCAAACGATGTAAAGATACCCAATTGGAATAGTAAAGATACGCAAACGATGTAAAGATACTCAGTTTGAAAGAAACACACTCCCACACTTGCAAAACTCTCAAATTCAATAGAAATTCGCATCAGAAAGCCTTACAGAAAGATACTCTAACGAGAAATGAAAAGATACACAATTGGAATAGTAAAGATACGCAATGGATAAAAAGATACACAATTGGAATAGTAAATATACGCAAACGATGTAAAGATACTCAGTTTGAAAGAAATACACTCCCACACTTGTAAAACTCTCAAATTCAATAGAAACTCGCATCAGAAAGCCTTACAGAAAGATACTCAAACGAGAAATGAAAAGATACACAATTGGAATAGTAAAGATACGCAAACGATGTAAAGATACTCAGTTTGAAAGAAACAAACTCCCACACTTGCAAAACTCTCAAATTCAATAGAATCTCGCATCAGAAAGCCTTACAGAAAGATACTCAAAGGAGAAATGAAAATATACACAATTGGAATAGTAAAGATACGCAATGGATGTAAAGATACTCAGTTTGAAAGAAACACACTCCCACACTTGCCAAACTCTCAAATACAATAGAAACTCGCATCAGAAGCCTTACAAAATGATACTCAAACGAGAAATGAAAATATACACAATTGGAATAGTAAAGATACGCAATGGATGTAAAGATACTCAGTTTGAAAGAAACACACTCCCACACTTGCCAAACTCTCAAATACAATAGAAACTCGCATCAGAAGCCTTACAGAAAGATACTCAAACGAGAAATGAAAAGATACACAATTGGAATAGTAAAGATACGCAAACGATGTAAAGATACACAATTGGAATAGTAAAGATACGCAAACGATGTAAAGATACTCAGTTTGAAAGAAACACACTCCCACACTTGCAAAACTCTCAAATTCAATAGAAACTCGCATCAGAAAGCCTTACAGATGGATACTCAAACGAGAAATGAAAAGATACACAATTGGAATAGTAAAGATACGCAATGGATGTAAAGATACTCAGTTTTAAAGAAACACACTCCCACACTTGCAAAACTCTCAAATACAATAGAAACTCGCATCAGAAGCCTTACAGAAAGATACTGAAACGAGAAATGAAAAGATACACAATTGGAATTGTAAAGATACGCAAACGATGTAAAGATACACAATTGGAATAGTAAAGATACGCAAACGATGTAAAGATACTCAGTTTGAAAGAAACACACTCCCACACTTGCAAAACTCTCAAACACAATAGAAACTCGCATCAGAAGCCTTACAGAAAGATACCCAAACGAGAAATGAAAAGATACAGAATTGGAATAGTAAAGATACGCAAACGATGTAAAGATACCCAATTGGAATAGTAAAGATACGCAAACGATGTAAAGATACTCAGTTTGAAAGAAACACACTCCCACACTTGCAAAACTCTCAAATTCAATAGAAATTCGCATCAGAAAGCCTTACAGAAAGATACTCTAACGAGAAATGAAAAGATACAGAATTGGAATAGTAAAGATACGCAAACGATGTAAAGATACCCAATTGGAATAGTAAAGATACGCAAACGATGTAAAGATACTCAGTTTGAAAGAAACACACTCCCACACTTGCAAAACTCTCAAATTCAATAGAAATTCGCATCAGAAAGCCTTACAGAAAGATACTCTAACGAGAAATGAAAAGATACACAATTGGAATAGTAAAGATACGCAATGAATGAAAAGATACACAATTGGAATAGTAAATATACGCAAACGATGTAAAGATACTCAGTTTGAAAGAAATACACTCCCACACTTGTAAAACTCTCAAATTCAATAGAAACTCGCATCAGAAAGCCTTACAGAAAGATACTCAAACGAGAAATGAAAAGATACACAATTGGAATAGTAAAGATACGCAAACGATGTAAAGATACACAATTGGAATAGTAAAGATACGCAAACGATGTAAAGATACTCAGTTTGAAAGAAACACACTCCCACACTTGCAAAACTTTCAAATTCAATAGAAATTCGCATCAGAAAGCCTTACAGAAAGATACTCTAACGAGAAATGAAAAGATACGCAATTGGAATAGTAAAGATACGCAATGGATGTAAAGATACTCAGTTTGAAAGAAACACACTCCCACACTTGCCAAACTCTCAAATACAATAGAAACTCGCATCAGAAGCCTTACAAAAAGATACTCAAACGAGAAATGAAAAGATACAGAATTGGAATAGTAAAGATACGCAAACGATGTAAAGATACCCAATTGGAATAGTAAAGATACGCAAACGATGTAAAGATACTCAGTTTGAAAGAAACACACTCCCACACTTGCAAAACTCTCAAATTCAATAGAAATTCGCATCAGAAAGCCTTACAGAAAGATACTCTAACGAGAAATGAAAAGATACACAATTGGAATAGTAAAGATACGCAAAGGATGTAAAGATACTCAAACGAGAAATGAAAAGATACACAATTGGAATAGTAAATATACGCAAACGATGTAAAGATACTCAGTTTGAAAGAAATACACTCCCACACTTGTAAAACTTTCAAATTCAATAGAAACTCGCATCAGAAAGCCTTACAGAAAGATACTCAAACGAGAAATGAAAAGATACACAATTGGAATAGTAAAGATACGCAAACGATGTAAAGATACTCAGTTTGAAAGAAACACACTCCCACACTTGCAAAACTCTCAAATTCAATAGAATCTCGCATCAGAAAGCCTTACAGAAAGATACTCAAATGAGAAATGAAAATATACACAATTGGAATAGTAAAGATACGCAATGGATGTAAAGATACTCAGTTTGAAAGAAACACACTCCCACACTTGCCAAACTCTCAAATACAATAGAAACTCGCATCAGAAGCCTTACAAAAAGATACTCAAACGAGAAATGAAAAGATATAGAATTGGAATAGTAAAGATACGCAAACGATGTAAAGATACCCAATTGGAATAGTAAAGATACGCAAACGATGTAAAGATACTCAGTTTGAAAGAAACACACTCCCACATTTGCAAAACTCTCAAATTCAATAGAAATTCGCATCAGAAAGCCTTACAGAAAGATACTCAAACGAGAAATGAAAAGATACACAATTGGAATAGTAAAGATACGCAATGGATGTAAAGATACTCAAACGAGAAATGAAAAGATACACAATTGGAATAGTAAATATACGCAAACGATGTACAGATACTCAGTTTGAAAGAAATACACTCCCACACTTGTAAAACTCTCAAATTCAATAGAAGCTCGCATCAGAAAGCCTTACAGAAAGATACTCAAACGAGGAATGAAAAGATACACAATTGGAATAGTAAAGATACGCAAACGATGTAAAGATACACAATTGGAATAGTAAAGCTACGCAAACGATGTAAAGATACTCAGTTTGAAAGAAACACACTCCCACACTTGCAAAACTCTCAAATTCAATAGAATCTCGCATCAGAAAGCCTTACAGAAAGATACTCAAACGAGAAATGAAAATATACACAATTGGAATAGTAAAGATACGCAATGGATGTAAAGATACTCAGTTTGAAAGAAACACACTCCCACACTTGCCAAACTCTCAAATACAATAGAAACTCGCATCAGAAGCCTTACAGAAAGATACTCAAACGAGAAATGAAAAGATACACAATTGGAATAGTAAAGATACGCAAACGATGTAAAGATACACAATTGGAATAGTAAAGATACGCAAACGATGTAAAGATACTCAGTTTGAAAGAAACACACTCTCACACTTGCAAAACTCTCAAATTCAATAGAAACTCGCATCAGAAAGCCTTACAGAAAGATACTCAAACGAGAAATGAAAAGATACACAATTGGAATAGTAAAGATACGCAATGGATGTAAAGATACTCAGTTTGAAAGAAACACACTCCCACACTTGCAAAACTCTCAAATATAATAGAAACTCGCATCAGAAGCCTTACAGAAAGATACTGAAACGAGAAATGAAAAGATACACAATTGGAATTGTAAAGATACGCAAACGATGTAAAGATACACAATTGGAATAGTAAAGATACGCAAACGATGTAAAGATACTCAGTTTGAAAGAAACACACTCTCACACTTGCAAAACTCTCAAATTCAATAGAAACTCGCATCAGAAAGCCTTACAGAAAGATACTCAAACGAGAAATGAAAAGATACACAATTGGAATAGTAAAGATACGCAATGGATGTAAAGATACTCAGTTTGAAAGAAACACACTCCCACACTTGCAAAACTCTCAAATACAATAGAAACTCGCATCAGAAGCCTTACAGAAAGATACTGAAACGAGAAATGAAAAGATACACAATTGGAATTGTAAAGATACGCAAACGATGTAAAGATACACAATTGGAATAGTAAAGATACGCAAACGATGTAAAGATACTCAGTTTGAAAGAAACACACTCCCACACTTGCAAAACTCTTAAACACAATAGAAACTCGCATCAGAAGCCTTACAGAAAGATACCCAAACGAGAAATGAAAAGATACAGAATTGGAATAGTAAAGATACGCAAACGATGTAAAGATACTCAGTTTGAAAGAAACACACTCCCACACTTGCAAAACTCTCAAATTCAATAGAAATTCGCATCAGAAAGCCTTACAGAAAGATACTCTAACGAGAAATGAAAAGATACAGAATTGGAATAGTAAAGATACGCAAACGATGTAAAGATACCCAATTGGAATAGTAAAGATACGCAAACGATGTAAAGATACTCAGTTTGAAAGAAACACACTCCCACACTTGCAAAACTCTCAAATTCAATAGAATCTCGCATCAGAAAGCCTTACAGAAAGATACTCAAATGAGAAATGAAAATGTACACAATTGGAATAGTAAAGATACGCAATGGATGTAAAAATACTCAGTTTGAAAGAAACACACTCCCACACTTGCCAAACTCTCAAATACAATAGAAACTCGCATCAGAAGCCTTACAAAAAGATACTCAAACGAGAAATGAAAAGATACAGAATTGGAATAGTAAAGATACGCAAACGATGTAAAGATACCCAATTGGAATAGTAAAGATACGCAAACGATGTAAAGATACTCAGTTTGAAAGAAACACACTCCCACACTTGCAAAACTCTCAAATTCAATAGAAATTCGCATCAGAAAGCCTTACAGAAAGATACTCTAACGAGAAATGAAAAGATACACAATTGGAATAGTAAAGATACGCAATGGATGTAAAGATACTCAAACGAGAAATGAAAAGATACACAATTGGAATAGTAAATATACGCAAACGATGTAAAGATACTCAGTTTGAAAGAAATACACTCCCACACTTGTAAAACTCTCAAATTCAATAGAAGCTTGATAGGAGCACTTTGTGCTACGTTCTTAATATGTTTCTACCTCCAATTGTACTTTGCTTAACCCTTATTGTTGTAATATCGAGTCATTGAGTCACAATAGGAGTCTTGGATGGTTATGGATGTGTTTTTGTGCTTACACGAGTTAAAAACGAAGAATTGGTCTAGAGTCCTAGTTTGAGTAGGAATCCTTATAGGACTAGGAAACCTAGTTGAATTAGGAGTCTTCATCTTTCGACGTTTTGGTCGCATTGGCGATATCTTGAGAGTCATGTTTGCATTAGGAATCCTTGTTAGACTAGGAAACGTACCATTTTGGAAAGTCCTACTTGAACTCAAACTCTTATTACGAAACTTTCCTAAATGAACTTCCTTGTTCTAGTAACTTTTTTATTCTAGTAAGTTTCTTTTTTTGCAAATTAGAAACTTTCCTAATCTAGTTGAGCTCATCTATTTCATATGTCTTTTTAAGACAACTATTGTCTAGATTAAGACATGAATTTCGAATGAATTATCTTTTACTTATGTTATTCTTTTCTTATTTTCAGATTTGAAGAGATAATTCAAGGAGGGAATTAAGGAGGCCGTGTACTACATGGAGAAGGAGTCCTATGCCGAGCTACCATTCAGGTTTTAAAGGGAGATTAATTTCAGAATTTTGGAGATAATATCTAGAGAAAAAGAAGGAGTTTCAGTCGTGCTATCCTTCCATTCAATCAAAGAGAGCCGTGCCCTATCTATTCAGCTTGTGAAGGAAGCTTTTCCGTGCCTATCATTCAGCAAAATACAAGGAGAGTCCAGCCCATGTAACCCTAGAGAAATAAGGAGATAAAGACTGAATTTTCGCAGGAACAAGGGCAGCCATTCGATGCATTCATTGAGGAGAGATCACAGCCATGTATTGATGGACCAAGCAGCCCAAAACCGAGCAGCCTCTCCTCCCTTGGTTCCTCTATATATAGCTCGGCCTCCCTTCATAAAATGGATCTCCATTCTCTCACAAAGCTAGCCGAATTGCTGCCCAAACACAACCAGAAAATTCAAGCCACAAAACCTTCATCCATCATCACCAAACCGTGCTCATCTTCCTCCTCTCCCAAATCGAATCCATTCTTGCCGAATCCTAGAAGGTTTCTAAAGTGTGATTCATCCATGGCTTGTAATTTTTCTTTTGGTTTTCTGAAATTTTCGATTTCATTGTATGAATTCTTGGATGTGATTTTCGGTTTTATATATGAAGAACATAAATTCAGACTTCTTTGGTTTTATGTTTTGATTGTATGAATTCATGAGATTTGTATGTTTGCTGTGTATAATGATATAGGGGCAGTAGGTTTCGAAATAATTTTAGGTTTTATTTCAATTAGTTCCTTGAACTTATACATCTAAATCAATGCTTGAGGAAGCCAAGGCCATGGTTCTCCTAGGGTTGCGATTTAATTCACCAAAGTGTTCTTCGATTGAATATGCGCTTCGTGTTTCAATTATGGATACTTATATAGGGCTGTGATAGTTCTAGGAATTTGCATGCTTAATCAAGATGAGTGACGCCATGCTTGCTTACATGTCTCCAATTCGACTTAATGTGCTTATGTGCTACTTTGTGTTTAACTAGTACGCTTCGTTATGTTGAACTCTTTTTAGCATATGTTTAGGATTGAACGCTTCGTTGATTCTAGATAAATAAGAGGTCTTAACGATTAGATGAACCGCTTCGGACTCTAATTAGAATTGGAATTGAAATGGACTTAAGAAGAATCGAAAATACTTGCTGCCTATATGTTGTTCTATGCATGTCATACATGTTTCTTGAGTAGAATTCGTGTTTTGGTTATGTGATGAATGGTTGATCAATTGTATATAAGTAATTTAGGATTTATTTTAAGTAGTAGTTTTAGAATCCAACTCAAATCCCCCAATAACATGATAAGTGTTGAGGCCCTTTTGATTCCCCGGACTGAACGATCCCTGCTTATTCTATACTAACGATGATGTTTTTCAGGGTATTTTATAGACGTTTTAACAAAACGCTCTATCATTTTGGCGCCGTTGCCGGGGAATTGATTAATTCTCAATGCTTTGAAGTGTTAATCTTATGTTATATTGTGAATTATATAAGTGTATATTGGTTTATATGTTTCTGTGAATAGTGATCGGAAATTTGGTTCCTGTGAATAGTAATTCGAAGGATTCGAAAAAAAAAAAAAAAAAAAAAAAAAAAAAAAAGAGTATAGAACGAAAAAATTTTGTGTGTGTGGAAAGTTGTTTTTTTGTTATATTGTTGTAGTAGTATGCCTATAGGAAACTTATTACACATAGTAATTTTTTTTTTTTTAGGGAAGCTAAATGTTTATTTATGCGAGGTTTATTGTAAGTTATAAGGTGAACGGAATAGGTAAAGTCCATTTTGTTAATACTAGCCTTAACCCTCCATTTGTACCTTGCAAAGGTCACTTGGGGTTGAGGGCGGCTTTTATTAACACTTTGGGGCCAGTCTAACACGCAAAGTTGTTCCGAGCTGAGTAAGGGGCTATGCTATTTTCATTACCCTGGTTCAAGGTTTACAAAATTGGATCTCAGAGGCCCATAGACTGACATACATCTCGGTGATGGAGTCGATTGGGAAAGCATCCTTTCAAGGTTGTGGCCCCCGTGGTGTCCAACAAATGAGTCCTGCCTTGTGACTATCTCTGATTCTAGCTATCAAGCCTTCTGAAACAAAGGAATGAGTTTGTGTCTAGACGACGTACTTAGGCCGCACGTCCACCTCACTTTATAACTTAGAAGATAACGTTGTATAAATAGATGTATATAGTTTCAAAAGAAAATGATGTTCTAATTTTTAAGGTATATCGGATAAAGCAAGACCCTTACCTTGGGCTGTTTCAGTCCATTGCACAGTTAGCTCCTCTGCTCCACGTACCTTAAAAGTTAGGATTGTGTGTGAATAAAATCAATTAGACTTAGTTATACTCCTACACATGTAATTTTCGAAATATAGAAGAAAAGAAACAAAGAAAACGAAATTTAACATAGATTTAAAGAAGAGTTACGTTTTTGTAATTAAAAGAAGGGAGAAGTTTATATTTACTTATACTTGTATTTCATATGTTGTAGAGATAATAATATATACGTGTTCTTTTCAGGCTAATGAATGTCCAAGATTACTGGTTGGTCCGAAGAGATTAGTGCTCGCCTGAAAAGAATTCAGCCTCCATCTCAGTTCGATAACGTATCCATTGAATCAGATTCATTTCACGAAGAGAAAGAGTTTGGGTCCATTTCGCCATTTCCAAGTGCAACGAGTTGTAGTGGGCTCAATCCTTTGTTCTTTGAGGATCCGGAGTTAGAATTGTTGACAAGCCCATTTCCATTAGCCCAGTTGAATTTCGATCTACCCGATCCAAAACTTGAAAATCAAGAAGAAGGAATGGCATCAATTAGAGAACAAAATGGTCTAGTTGAAGGAGCAGTTGGTGGGACAGCGCCCTCTAACATTGCATATCCTGTTCCACAAGAGGGCAAGACTAATGATTTCGTTTTGAAGAGTGGGTTTCTACATCATTTACCCAAGTTTCATGGTCTTTCTGGTGAGGATCCTAATCAACATCTCACCTTGTTCCAATTCAACTGTGAGACTATGTGCCCAAGAGGAGCAGACATTCAGATTGTGAAGATGCGAGCATTTCCCTACTCATTGGAGGACCGTGCTCAGAAATGGTTATTTGAGGTGCCAGCTGGTAGGATCACTTCTTGGACTACCATGGTGAACGAATTTCTATCCAAATACTTCCCATCTTCAAGAGTCACTCACATAAGGAAGCAGATCACCGGTATCAAGCAAGGCCCCGATGAGTCGTTTTACAACTACTATGAGAGATTCAGGTCTCTTATAGCATCATGTCCAGCTCATGGCATTAGGGAAGGTCTACTCCTTCAATACTTTTATGAAGGCCTTCTACAAATGGAAAGGGAGTTCCTTGATTCAGCTGCTGGTGGATCGTTCTTGGACAAGAGCAATGTCATGGCAAAAGATCTTTTGGAAAAGAGAGCAATGAACAACCAACAGTTTGGGACATCTGCAAGTGCTACAAGGCAAGTGCATGAGACTCACTCCAGTTCGAACTCTGCTCTAGAGGACAAGGTCGACAAGTTGTCCAAGATGATGAGCCATTTCATGAAGTCTAATGGAGCTCAAGTCTGTGGGATATGTACGGAGGGGCACCCTACTGATCAGTGTCCTCAAGTTGCTTCAAGTGGAGAGTATGAAGAAGTCAATGCCCTTGGTTATCAAGGAGGTCAGAGGTACAACCCATATTCAAATACCTACAATCCTGGCCTACGTGATCATCCTAACTTTCGATGGTCCAACAATGAAAATGTACTAAGGCCACATCAGAATCAAATGCAATTTGGGCCTCGTCCGGGTGGTTTGTTTAGACCACAAGCTCCACTACTCAATTTACCACCTCCAAATGTGGCTGCTACTCCGAATTATGATGAGTTGTTGAAATCCTTAGCTGCTGGGCAAAGTCAGTTGAATACCGTTACTCAAACTTTGGTTGTGGGTCAACAAGCAAATAGCAAGGACATTGCGGAGCTGAAAACGCATATGGGCCAAGTAGTGGACTTCATGGGCCGATTTTCTGAGCAAGGGAAGCTGCCTAGTGGTGTCATACCCAACCCAAGAAATGAGCAAGCCCAAGCTATCATAACAAGGAGTGGGCTTGAGCTAAAGGAGAGCCCAAATGTTGCAAAAAAGGCCCATACAGCCCATGACCAAGAAAGTGACGAATTTCCTATGAAGATGAACTTGGAGAAGGATCCAGCTACCTCCAAGAAGGAGATGGTGCCGCTCCATGAAGCACCCAAAGGTACAATTCCTAACTCAAGTGGTTTAGTTAAAACTAACCCTATTTCGTGTGTACCTTTCCCTTCTAGGTTTGCAAAGAGCAAGAAGGACAAATCTGATGAGGAGGTATTGGAAGTCTTTAGGAAGGTGGAAGTTAACCTTCCTTTGTTGGAGTGCATCAAGCAAATCCCCAAGTATGCGAAATTTCTAAAGGAGCTTTGCACTTCAAGAAGGAAGACTAGGGAGGAGAAGGTAGTGAAGATGAATGAGACAGTTTCAGCTGTCATCCAAAGGAAGCTACCCCCTAAGATGAAGGACCCCGGAAGTTTCTCCGTCCCATGCAAAATTGGTAACACGTTATTTAACAATGTTATGCTTGATCTAGGTGCTTCAATAAATGTTATGCCATATAATGTTTATCAATCACTAGGATTAGGACCTTTAAAGAATGATAACGTGATTATTCAATTAGCTGATCGATCTAACAAGTACCCTAAGGGGTATGTTGAGGATGTCCTTGTGCAGGTCAGTCACCTTATTTTCCCTGCAGATTTTTATGTGCTAGACATGGAGGTATCACCCTTGGAGACAACTCCACTGCTTTTGGGGAGACCGTTCATGAGAACTGCTAGGACATGCATCGATGTGGCCAATGGGAGTTTATCAATGGAATTTGATGGAGATGTTATCAGTTTCAATGTTTTTGAGGCTATGAAATACCCAGTTTCTGACCTTAACTCGTGCTTTGCTATTGATGTTGTTGAATCTATTGCACAGGTTATGTCAGAAACGTTGGAAGCATAGCAATTAGCTATGGAGCAAGGGGCCGGATTTGACAAGCATGGGGACCGTGTCCCAAGAGAGGAGTGGGCTGATCTTGAGCCCAAGATTTTCGAAATTCTTTGTGAGCTTGAAGCTCAACCGTTCAAAAGGTATCCCTCTTTCTTGTCAATTCCCATTTCCACTAACAAATTGTTACCATCTGTGGTTCAGGCCCCAAAGTTAGATTTGAAGCAGCTTCCAGATCATTTGAAGTATGTGTACCTTGGAAAGGATGATACTCTACCAGTTATTGTGTCATCAACGCTGAGTGAGCAGCAGGAAGCTAGATTGATTGATGTGCTTAAGAGGAACAAGACCGCTATTGGATGGACTTTGGCGGATATCAAGGGAATCAGCCCTACAACTTGTGTTCATAGGATACTATTAGAGGATGGCGCCAAGCCTACACGTGATGCTCAAAGGAGATTGCACCCACCAATGATGAAAATCGTGAAAGATGAGGTGATCAAGCTGCTTGATTGTGGAGTGATCTATCCCATCTCGGACAGTCGGTGGATTTCGCCAGTGCAAGTTGTGCCTAAGAAGAGTGGGGTGACTGTTGTGAAAAATGAGGCGAATGAGTTAGTACCCCAGAGATTGGTGACCGGTCATAGGATGTGCATTGATTATAGGAAGCTGAATGCTACAACACGCAAGGATCACATGCCTTTGCCGTTCATGGACCAGATGTTGGAAAGATTGGCCGGGCACGAGTTCTTTTGCTTTCTAGATGGGTATAGTGGCTACAACCAGATATGCATTCATCCGGAAGATCAAGAGAAGACGACATTTACATGTCCATTTGGCACTTTTGCCTATCGACGCATGCCCTTTGGGTTGTGCAACGCACCAGGTACGTTTCAGCGATGTATGCTTGCTATTTTCTCTGATTTTATCGAAAATATCATTGAAGTTTTTATGGATGACTTTAGTGTTTATGGTAAAAACTTTGATGCATGTTTAGAGAATTTAGAGTTAATATTGAAAAGGTGTGTAGAAACTAACCTTGTGCTTAATTGGGAAAAATGCCACTTCATGGTTAATCAAGGGATAGTTTTGGGACATATTGTATCTGCTAAGGGTATTCAGGTAGACAAGGCTAAGGTTGATATTGTGCATCACTTACCCTCTCCCACAACTGTGAGAGAGGTTCGTTCTTTCCTTGGTCATGCAGGATTTTATAGGAGATTCATCAAGGATTTTTCCATGGTGGCGAGACCTATGTGTACCCTATTGCAGAAGGATATGCCGTTCATATGGGATGATGCATGTGAAAAAGCGTTTGTGAAGTTGAAGGAGTTGTTGACTAGTGCACCCATCATTTGTCCTCCGGATTGGAACCTGCCCTTTGAGTTGATGTGCGATGCTTCGGATTATGCAGTTGGGGCGGTGTTGGGCCAAAGAAGAGAAAAGAAGCCCGTAGTGATCTACTATGCGTCTAGGACTCTTAATGAGGCCCAGATGAATTATTCGACTACGGAAAAAGAACTTTTGGCTGTAATATTTGCTTTAGACAAATTTCGATCATATCTTTTGCATTCTAAAGTTGTTGTGTATTCTGACCATGCAGCCTTAAGGTATTTGATGACAAAGAAGGATGCTAAGCCCAGATTGATCCGATGGATTCTATTGATTCAAGAGTTTGACCTTGAGATTCGAGACAAGAAGGGAAGTGAGAATGTGGTGGCTGATCATTTGAGTAGGATCGTGCTAATGAGGTTAAATTGAAGAAAATGGCTAGATACTATATTTGGGATGAACCGTATTTATGGAAACAATGTAGTGATCAAGTCATTAGGAGATGTGTCCCAGAGAATGAGCATAGGACGATTCTTAACTTCTGTCATAGTGAGGCATGTGGAGGTCATTTTGGGCCTCGTAGAACAGCTTTAAAGGTGTTGGAATGTGGTTTCTATTGGCCTTCTATTTTCAAGGATGCATATTTGTTTTGTGTTTCTTGTGATAGGTGTCAACGGACTGGTAATATTGGTAAGAGAGATCAAATGCCCTTATCCCCCATTATAATTGTCGAAATTTTTGATGTGTGGGGCATTGATTTCATGGGTCCATTTCCTTCATCTAGAGGTTTCTTGTATATCTTGTTAGCTGTTGATTATGTGTCGAAGTGGGTGGAAGCAAAAGCCACCCGAACTAATGATTCGAAAGTGGTTGCAGGTTTCTTGAGAACTAACATATTCTGCAGGTTTGGAGTACCAAGAGTTTTGATAAGTGATGGAGGTTCTCATTTCTGCAACCGGACAATTGAGGCATTGCTTAAGAAGTATGGAGTAACCCACAAGGTTTCGACACCATATCATCCTCAAACAAGTGGCATGGCAGAAGTGTCCAACAGAGAGATCAAGGGAATTCTGGAGAAGACTGTAGGTCCAACAAGGAAGGATTGGAGTGATCGATTAGATGATGCATTATGGGCCTACAGGACTGCGTATAAGACGCCTATTGGGATGTCACCGTTCAGATTGGTGTATGGGAAGGCATGTCACCTTCCAGTGGAGTTAGAGCACAGAGCATGGTGGGCGGTGAAGACATTCAACATGGACAAGGATGCAGCTGGTCTTCATAGGAAATTGCAGCTCAATGAGCTTGAAGAGATAAGAAATGACGCCTATGATGCTGCATGGATTTACAAGGAGAAAACGAGAGCTTATCATGACAAGATGATTCGTGGGAAAGAGTTTGTAGTTGGTCAAAAAGTTCTTTTATTCCATTCTAGACTTAAACTTTTTCCTGGCAAATTACGTTCTCGTTGGGTTGGTCCATTTGTTGTTACTAATGTGTTTGCTCATGGTGCTATTGAAATTAAAAGTGACAAAACAGGTCAGACATTCAAGGTGAATGGGCATCGACTTAAGCCCTACTATGAACCTTTTGAGGAGCACACGTATGAGGAGACGAGTGTGAGAGTTGCGCCAAAAGAAGTATGAGCATGAGAGAGTCTAGGCTGAGAGACTTTAAAACTCAAGCGCTGCATGGGAGGCAACCCATTTCAACCGTACCTGTGGAGGAGTCGTCTACGGGAGTTTGCATTTTCTTATCCCTTCACTCTTATGGTTGAATTGTATATGTATTGATGTGTGATCTTATTCTCTACTTATGAATTACATTCTGATTATTGAGCTTACATTGAGGACAATGTAATTTTCTAAGTGTGGGGTAGGGTTGCATGATCATTGTTTGCTGATTTTTGCTTTGATTTCATGTTAAAAAACGAAAAAAAAGAAAGAAAAAAAAAATCGAAAAAATGTTAGAAAATTCGAAAAAAATGTGTTGTTTTGAGTCTTAGGATGCCCCTAAAGGTCTAGGATGATTATGTCTCTAAAATGCATAGATGATGGTTTTGCATTTCATAAGAATTGAATTGTAAGTTTCATTGATAATGTGGATTTGGTATGAACATGTGAGAGTTGATTGAATGTAATATGACATACATGTTTGGTTAGTTTAAGTCCATAACAACCTGTGAGTTTTTGAGCCTATATATGCTTTCTTCTTGAGTGATAATATGAAATTTCGTGATTGTTTTGTGAACCTCATTATTCTTTGCATATTCAATGACTATGTGCCGTAGCTTTTAATGGACTCTAGAATTTACTAGAACTCATCTTTTGTGATTGTTGAAACTTTTAAGTCATAAAATGCTCTGATTTTGAAAGGGATTTATGGATCATTTCTAGGATTACCACCACTTTAGCCAAACAGCCATGTATCCCTATATGTGCCCTGTTTGGGACCCCTTAATTGAACCCCATTTGAGCCTACATTGAGCCTTTTCTTCATCACCTATATTATCTCCATGCTTAGTATAGTTATCTCTACCTTGTCCTATAGACTTGGCAGAACTATTTTTGAGATGATGTTGTGATGATGCATGAAATAAGTGTGGGGTGGAAGACATGAGAAAAGAAAATATGAACAAGCTTTTAAGCAAATGCCGAAAAAAAAAGAAAAGAAAAAAATGATGATGAATGAAAAAATGATGAGATCGGCAATACATGAAAAGGAAAGAAAAGATGTTGTCTTCCATTTGTGATTTGGAGTTGAGTTGAATTGAAGGTCTAAAAAAGTTTATTTGACCTTTGTCCATGTTCATTTTGTGGTTAGAATGATGTTTGGGCCCAACTTGTTATATTTGGCCATTGATGGTGTGTGGTGTCATAAGGATGGTGTTTACTCTGCTAAGTCTATAGGATTACCTTTGTGATTCCTTGATATTCCATGCCTTTAGCTAAGCCTAACCATTCACCCTTATCAAATGATCCTAATGATTCTTAAAATGAGCAAATCTTGGTTTGTGGAGACGATCACAAGAGTTGAGCATATGGTTTTGGTCCATTTGTGCACTTAGTTGTTAAATGAGGTTTTCCTTTTGTTATTCACAAAGTGCTTTCATTTGATGAAATATGCAGGATATTTGATGCTTTATTATCCTTTCTCTTGCATATACTTGTGTGTGAATCATAACCATGAATCTGAGTGAAAAGAAGAGAGTATGCCTTGTGAGGAGGATTGGATTGACTAAACATGTTATGTGCCTATTGTCTCATTTCTTACTTATTCATACTATGAAACATGTTTATGAAACTTGGAATTTATGTGCTTACATTCAAATGCTTAAACTTGAAAGCTATGTGTTTTGAGATTCTGAGACAATCATTTAGGGGCAATAGAGTTTTGTGTAGTTTTGTTTTGTTTTGCTAAGGGACTAGCAAAAGCCAAGTGTGGGGTAGTTGATAGGAGCACTTTGTGCTACGTTCTTAATATGTTTCTACCTCCAATTGTACTTTGCTTAACCCTTATTGTTGTAATATCGAGTCATTGAGTCACAATAGGAGTCTTGGATGGTTATGGATGTGTTTTTGTGCTTACACGAGTTAAAAACGAAGAATTGGTCTAGAGTCCTAGTTTGAGTAGGAATCCTTATAGGACTAGGAAACCTAGTTGAATTAGGAGTCTTCATCTTTCGACGTTTTGGTCGCATTGGCGATATCTTGAGAGTCATGTTTGCATTAGGAATCCTTGTTAGACTAGGAAACGTACCATTTTGGAAAGTCCTACTTGAACTCAAACTCTTATTACGAAACTTTCCTAAATGAACTTCCTTGTTCTAGTAACTTTTTTATTCTAGTAAGTTTCTTTTTTTGCAAATTAGAAACTTTCCTAATCTAGTTGAGCTCATCTATTTCATATGTCTTTTTAAGACAACTATTGTCTAGATTAAGACATGAATTTCGAATGAATTATCTTTTACTTATGTTATTCTTTTCTTATTTTCAGATTTGAAGAGATAATTCAAGGAGGGAATTAAGGAGGCCGTGTACTACATGGAGAAGGAGTCCTATGCCGAGCTACCATTCAGGTTTTAAAGGGAGATTAATTTCAGAATTTTGGAGATAATATCTAGAGAAAAAGAAGGAGTTTCAGTCGTGCTATCCTTCCATTCAATCAAAGAGAGCCGTGCCCTATCTATTCAGCTTGTGAAGGAAGCTTTTCCGTGCCTATCATTCAGCAAAATACAAGGAGAGTCCAGCCCATGTAACCCTAGAGAAATAAGGAGATAAAGACTGAATTTTCGCAGGAACAAGGGCAGCCATTCGATGCATTCATTGAGGAGAGATCACAGCCATGTATTGATGGACCAAGCAGCCCAAAACCGAGCAGCCTCTCCTCCCTTGGTTCCTCTATATATAGCTCGGCCTCCCTTCATAAAATGGATCTCCATTCTCTCACAAAGCTAGCCGAATTGCTGCCCAAACACAACCAGAAAATTCAAGCCACAAAACCTTCATCCATCATCACCAAACCGTGCTCATCTTCCTCCTCTCCCAAATCGAATCCATTCTTGCCGAATCCTAGAAGGTTTCTAAAGTGTGATTCATCCATGGCTTGTAATTTTTCTTTTGGTTTTCTGAAATTTTCGAAAGATACTCAAACGAGAAATGAAAAGATACACAATTGGAATAGTAAAGATACGCAAACGATGTAAAGATACACAATTGGAATAGTAAAGATACGCAAACAATGTAAAGATAGTTAGTTTGAAAGAAACACACTCCCACACTTGCAAAACTCTCAAATACAATAGAAACTCCCATCAGAAGCCTTACAGAAAGATACTCAAACGAGAAATGAAAAGATACACAATTGGAATAGTAAACATACGCAAACGATGTAAAGATACACAATTGGTATAGTAAAGATACGCAAACGATGTAAAGATACACAATTGGAATAGTAAAGATACGCAAACGATGTAAAGATACTCAGTTTGAAAGAAACACACTCCCACACTTGGAAAACTCTCAAATTCAATAGAAACTCGCATCAGAAAGCCTTACAGAAAGATACTCAAACGAGAAACGAAAAGATACACAATTGGAATAGAAAAGATACGCAAACGATGTAAAAATACACAATTGGAATAGTAAAGATACGCAAACTATGTAAAGATACTCAGTTTGAAAGAAACACACTCCCACACTTGCAAAACTCTCAAATTCAATAGAAACTCGCATCAGAAAGCTTTACAGAAAGATACTCAAACGAGAAATGAAAAGATACACAATTGGAATAGTAAAGATACGCAAACGATGTAAAGATACGCAATTGGAATTGTAAAGATACGCAAACTATGTAAAGATACTCAGTTTGAAAGAAACACACTCCCACACTTGCAAAACTCTCAAATTCAATAGAAACTCGCATCAGAAAGCCTTACAGAAAGATACTCAAACGAGAAATGCAAAGATACACAATTGGAATAGTAAAGATACGCAAACGATGTAAAGATACACAATTGGAATAGTAAAGATACGCAAACGATGTAAAGATACTCAGTTTGAAAGAAACACACTCCCACACTTGCAAAACTCTCAAATACAATAGAAACTCCCATCAGAAGCCTTACAGAAAGATACTCAAACGAGAAATGAAAAGATACACAATTGGAATAGTAAAGATACGCAAACGATGTAAAGATACTCAGTTTGAAAGAAACACACTCCCACACTTGCAAAACTCTCAAATTCAATAGAAACTCGCATCAGAAAGCCTTACAGAAAGATACTCAAACGAGAAATGAAAAGATACACAATTGGAATAGAAAAGATACGCAAACGATGTAAAAATACACAATTGGAATAGTAAAGATACGCAAACTATGTAAAGATACTCAGTTTGAAAGAAACACACTCCCACACTTGCAAAACTCTCAAATTCAATAGAAACTCGCATCAGAAAGCTTTACAGAAAGATACTCAAACGAGAAATGAAAAGATACACAATTGGAATAGTAAAGATACGCAAACGATGTAAAGATACGCAATTGGAATTGTAAAGATACGCAAACTATGTAAAGATACTCAGTTTGAAAGAAACACACTCCCACACTTGCAAAACTCTCAAATTCAATAGAAACTCGCATCAGAAAGCCTTACAGAAAGATACTCAAACAGAAAGATACTCAGTTTCGAAACCTACTGCCCCTATACAGAATTGGAATAGTAAAGATACGCAAACGATGTAAAGATACCCAATTGGAATAGTAAAGATACGCAAACGATGTAAAGATACTCAGTTTGAAAGAAACACACTCCCACACTTGCAAAACTCTCAAATTCAATAGAAATTCGCATCAGAAAGCCTTACAGAAAGATACTCTAACGAGAAATGAAAAGATACACAATTGGAATAGTAAAGATACGCAATGGATGTAAAGATACTCAAACGAGAAATGAAAAGATACACAATTGGAATAGTAAATATACGCAAACGATGTAAAGATACTCAGTTTGAAAGAAATACACTCCCACACTTGTAAAACTCTCAAATTCAATAGAAGCTCGCATCAGAAAGCCTTACAGAAAGATACTCAAACGAGAAATGAAAAGATACACAATTGGAATAGTAAAGATACGCAAACGATGTAAAGATACACAATTGGAATAGTAAAGCTACGCAAACGATGTAAAGATACTCAGTTTGAAAGAAACACACTCCCACACTTGCAAAACTCTCAAATACAATAGAAACTCCCATCAGAAGCCTTACAGAAAGATACTCAAACGAGAAATGAAAAGATACACAATTGGAATAGTAAAGATACGCAAACGATGTAAAGATACTCAGTTTGAAAGAAACACACTCCCACACTTGCAAAACTCTCAAATTCAATAGAAACTCGCATCAGAAAGCCTTACAGAAAGATACTCAAACGAGAAATGAAAAGATACACAATTGGAATAGAAAAGATACGCAAACGATGTAAAAATACACAATTGGAATAGTAAAGATACGCAAACTATGTAAAGATACTCAGTTTGAAAGAAACACACTCCCACACTTGCAAAACTCTCAAATTCAATAGAAACTCGCATCAGAAAGCCTTACAGAAAGATACTCAAACGAGAAATGAAAAGATACACAATTGGAATAGTAAAGATACGCAAACGATGTAAAGATACGCAATTGGAATTGTAAAGATACGCAAACTATGTAAAGATACTCAGTTTGAAAGAAACACACTCCCACACTTGCAAAACTCTCAAATTCAATAGAAACTCGCATCAGAAAGCCTTACAGAAAGATACTCAAACAGAAAGATACTCAGTTTCGAAACCTACTGCCCCTATACAGAATTGGAATAGTAAAGATACGCAAACGATGTAAAGATACCCAATTGGAATAGTAAAGATACGCAAACGATGTAAAGATACTCAGTTTGAAAGAAACACACTCCCACACTTGCAAAACTCTCAAATTCAATAGAAATTCGCATCAGAAAGCCTTACAGAAAGATACTCTAACGAGAAATGAAAAGATACACAATTGGAATAGTAAAGATACGCAA
This sequence comes from Argentina anserina, assembly GCF_933775445.1. Lineage (NCBI taxonomy): Eukaryota > Viridiplantae > Streptophyta > Magnoliopsida > Rosales > Rosaceae > Argentina > Argentina anserina. The sequence goes on along the minus strand of NW_026089507.1, from coordinate 27,715 downwards.
TGGATGTAAAGATACTCAAACGAGAAATGAAAAGATACACAATTGGAATAGTAAATATACGCAAACGATGTAAAGATACTCAGTTTGAAAGAAATACACTCCCACACTTGTAAAACTCTCAAATTCAATAGAAGCTCGCATCAGAAAGCCTTACAGAAAGATACTCAAACGAGAAATGAAAAGATACACAATTGGAATTGTAAAGATACGCAAACGATGTAAAGATACACAATTGGAATAGTAAAGATACGCAAACGATGTAAAGATACTCAGTTTGAAAGAAACACACTCCCACACTTGCAAAACTCTCAAACACAATAGAAACTCGCATCAGAAGCCTTACAGAAAGGTACCTAAACGAGAAATGAAAAGATACAGAATTGGAATAGTAAAGATACGCAAACGATGTAAAGATACTCAGTTTGAAAGAAACACACTCCCACACTTGCAAAACTCTCAAATTCAATAGAAATTCGCATCAGAAAGCCTTACAGAAAGATACTCTAACGAGAAATGAAAAGATACAGAATTGGAATAGTAAAGATACGCAAACGATGTAAAGATACCCAATTGGAATAGTAAAGATACGCAAACGATGTAAAGATACTCAGTTTGAAAGAAACACACTCCCACACTTGCAAAACTCTCAAATTCAATAGAATCTCGCATCAGAAAGCCTTACAGAAAGATACTCAAATGAGAAATGAAAATATACACAATTGGAATAGTAAAGATACGCAATGGATGTAAAGATACTCAGTTTGAAAGAAACACACTCCCACACTTGCCAAACTCTCAAATACAATAGAAACTCGCATCAGAAGCCTTACAAAAAGATACTCAAACGAGAAATGAAAAGATACAGAATTGGAATAGTAAAGATACGCAAACGATGTAAAGATACCCAATTGGAATAGTAAAGATACGCAAACGATGTAAAGATACTCAGTTTGAAAGAAACACACTCCCACACTTGCAAAACTCTCAAATTCAATAGAAATTCGCATAAGAAAGCCTTACAGAAAGATACTCTAACGAGAAATGAAAAGATACACAATTGGAATAGTAAAGATACGCAATGGATGAAAAGATACACAATTGGAATAGTAAATATACGCAAACGATGTAAAGATACTCAGTTTGAAAGAAATACACTCCCACACTTGTAAAACTCTCAAATTCAATAGAAACTCGCATCAGAAAGCCTTACAGAAAGATACTCAAACGAGAAATGAAAAGATACACAATTGGAATAGTAAAGATACGCAAACGATGTAAAGATACTCAGTTTGAAAGAAACACACTCCCACACTTGCAAAACTCTCAAATTCAACAGAATCTCGCATCAGAAAGCCTTACAGAAAGATACTCAAATGAGAAATGAAAATATACACAATTGGAATAGTAAAGATACGCAATGGATGTAAAGATACTCAGTTTGAAAGAAACACACTCCCACACTTGCCAAACTCTCAAATACAATAGAAACTCGCATCAGAAGCCTTACAAAAAGATACTCAAACGAGAAATGAAAAGATATAGAATTGGAATAGTAAAGATACGCAAACGATGTAAAGATACCCAATTGGAATAGTAAAGATACGCAAACGATGTAAAGATACTCAGTTTGAAAGAAACACACTCCCACATTTGCAAAACTCTCAAATTCAATAGAAATTCGCATCAGAAAGCCTTACAGAAAGATACTCAAACGAGAAATGAAAAGATACACAATTGGAATAGTAAAGATACGCAATGGATGTAAAGATACACAAACGAGAAATGAAAAGATACACAATTGGAATAGTAAATATACGCAAACGATGTAAAGATACTCAGTTTGAAAGAAATACACTCCCACACTTGTAAAACTCTCAAATTCAATAGAAGCTCGCATCAGAAAGCCTTACAGAAAGATACTCAAACGAGAAATGAAAAGATACACAATTGGAATAGTAAAGATACGCAAACGATGTAAAGATACACAATTGGAATAGTAAAGCTACGCAAACGATGTAAAGATACTCAGTTTGAAAGAAACACACTCCCACACTTGCAAAACTCTCAAATTCAATAGAATCTCGCATCAGAAAGCCTTACAGAAAGATACTCAAACGAGAAATGAAAATATACACAATTGGAATAGTAAAGATACGCAATGGATGTAAAGATACTCAGTTTGAAAGAAACACACTCCCACACTTGCCAAACTCTCAAATACAATAGAAACTCGCATCAGAAGCCTTACAGAAAGATACTGAAACGAGAAATGAAAAGATACACAATTGGAATTGTAAAGATACGCAAACGATGTAAAGATACACAATTGGAATAGTAAAGATACGCAAACGATGTAAAGATACTCAGTTTGAAAGAAACACACTCCCACACTTGCAAAACTCTCAAACACAATAGAAACTCGCATCAGAAGCCTTACAGAAAGATACCCAAACGAGAAATGAAAAGATACAGAATTGGAATAGTAAAGATACGCAATGGATGTAAAGATACTCAGTTTGAAAGAAACACACTCCCACACTTGCAAAACTCTCAAATTCAATAGAAATTCGCATCAGAAGCCTTACAAAAAGATACTCAAACGAGAAATGAAAAGATACAGAATTGGAATAGTAAAGATACGCAAACGATGTAAAGATACCCAATTGGAATAGTAAAGATACGCAAACGATGTAAAGATACTCAGTTTGAAAGAAACACACTCCCACACTTGCAAAACTCTCAAATTCAATAGAATCTCGCATCAGAAAGCCTTACAGAAAGATACTCAAATGAGAAATGAAAATATACACAATTGGAATAGTAAAGATACGCAATGGATGTAAAGATACTCAGTTTGAAAGAAACACACTCCCACACTTGCCAAACTCTCAAATACAATAGAAACTCGCATCAGAAGCCTTACAAAAAGATACTCAAACGAGAAATGAAAAGATACAGAATTGGAATAGTAAAGATACGCAAACGATGTAAAGATACCCAATTGGAATAATAAAGATACGCAAACGATGTAAAGATACTCAGTTTGAAAGAAACACACTCCCACACTTGCAAAACTCTCAAATTCAATAGAAATTCGCATCAGAAAGCCTTACAGAAAGATACTCTAACGAGAAATGAAAAGATACACAATTGGAATAGTAAAGATACGCAATGGATGTAAAGATACTCAGTTTGAAAGAAACACACTCCCACACTTGCCAAACTCTCAAATACAATAGAAACTCGCATCAGAAGCCTTACAAAAAGATACTCAAACGAGAAATGAAAAGATATAGAATTGGAATAGTAAAGATACGCAAACGATGTAAAGATACCCAATTGGAATAGTAAAGATACGCAAACGATGTAAAGATACTCAGTTTGAAAGAAACACACTCCCACATTTGCAAAACTCTCAAATTCAATAGAAATTCGCATCAGAAAGCCTTACAGAAAGATACTCAAACGAGAAATGAAAAGATACACAATTGGAATAGTAAAGATACGCAATGGATGTAAAGATACTCAAACGAGAAATGAAAAGATACACAATTGGAATAGTAAATATACGCAAACGATGTAAAGATACTCAGTTTGAAAGAAATACACTCCCACACTTGTAAAACTCTCAAATTCAATAGAAGCTCGCATCAGAAAGCCTTACAGAAAGATACTCAAACGAGAAATGTAAAGATACACAATTGGAATAGTAAAGATACGCAATGGATGTAAAGATACTCAGTTTGAAAGAAACACACTCCCACACTTGCAAAACTCTCAAATTCAATAGAAATTCGCATCAGAAGCCTTACAAAAAGATACTCAAACGAGAAATGAAAAGATACAGAATTGGAATAGTAAAGATACGCAAACGATGTAAAGATACCCAATTGGAATAGTAAAGATACGCAAACGATGTAAAGATACTCAGTTTGAAAGAAACACACTCCCACACTTGCAAAACTCTCAAATTCAATAGAATCTCGCATCAGAAAGCCTTACAGAAAGATACTCAAATGAGAAATGAAAATATACACAATTGGAATAGTAAAGATACGCAATGGATGTAAAGATACTCAGTTTGAAAGAAACACACTCCCACACTTGCCAAACTCTCAAATACAATAGAAACTCGCATCAGAAGCCTTACAAAAAGATACTCAAACGAGAAATGAAAAGATACAGAATTGGAATAGTAAAGATACGCAAACGATGTAAAGATACCCAATTGGAATAATAAAGATACGCAAACGATGTAAAGATACTCAGTTTGAAAGAAACACACTCCCACACTTGCAAAACTCTCAAATTCAATAGAAATTCGCATCAGAAAGCCTTACAGAAAGATACTCTAACGAGAAATGAAAAGATACACAATTGGAATAGTAAAGATACGCAATGGATGTAAAGATACTCAAACGAGAAATGAAAAGATACACAATTGGAATAGTAAATATACGCAAACGATGTAAAGATACTCAGTTTGAAAGAAATACACTCCCACACTTGTAAAACTCTCAAATTCAATAGAAGCTCGCATCAGAAAGCCTTACAGAAAGATACTCAAACGAGAAATGAAAAGATACACAATTGGAATAGTAAAGATACGCAAACGATGTAAAGATACTCAGTTTGAAAGAAACACACTCCCACACTTGCAAAACTCTCAAATTCAATAGAATCTCGCATCAGAAAGCCTTACAGAAAGATACTCAAATGAGAAATGAAAATATACACAATTGGAATAGTAAAGATACGCAATGGATGTAAAGATACTCAGTTTGAAAGAAACACACTCCCACACTTGCCAAACTCTCAAATACAATAGAAACTCGCATCAGAAGCCTTACAAAAAGATACTCAAACGAGAAATGAAAAGATATAGAATTGGAATAGTAAAGATACGCAAACGATGTAAAGATACCCAATTGGAATAGTAAAGATACGCAAACGATGTAAAGATACTCAGTTTGAAAGAAACACACTCCCACATTTGCAAAACTCTCAAATTCAATAGAAATTCGCATCAGAAAGCCTTACAGAAAGATACTCAAACGAGAAATGAAAAGATACACAATTGGAATAGTAAAGATACGCAAACGATGTAAAGATACTCAAACGAGAAATGAAAAGATACACAATTGGAATAGTAAATATACGCAAACGATGTAAAGATACTCAGTTTGAAAGAAATACACTCCCACACTTGTAAAACTCTCAAATTCAATAGAAGCTCGCATCAGAAAGCCTTACAGAAAGATACTCAAACGAGAAATGAAAAGATACACAATTGGAATAGTAAAGATACGCAAACGATGTAAAGATACACAATTGGAATAGTAAAGCTACGCAAACGATGTAAAGATACTCAGTTTGAAAGAAACACACTCCCACACTTGCAAAACTCTCAAATTCAATAGAATCTCGCATCAGAAAGCCTTACAGAAAGATACTCAAAGGAGAAATGAAAATATACACAATTGGAATAGTAAAGATACGCAATGGATGTAAAGATACTCAGTTTGAAAGAAACACACTCCCACACTTGCCAAACTCTCAAATACAATAGAAACTCGCATCAGAAGCCTTACAGAAAGATACTCAAACGAGAAATGAAAAGATACACAATTGGAATAGTAAAGATACGCAAACGATGTAAAGATACACAATTGGAATAGTAAAGATACGCAAACGATGTAAAGATACTCAGTTTGAAAGAAACACACTCTCACACTTGCAAAACTCTCAAATTCAATAGAAACTCGCATCAGAAAGCCTTACAGAAAGATACTCAAACGAGAAATGAAAAGATACACAATTGGAATAGTAAAGATACGCAATGGATGTAAAGATACTCAGTTTGAAAGAAACACACTCCCACACTTGCAAAACTCTCAAATACAATAGAAACTCGCATCAGAAGCCTTACAGAAAGATACTGAAACGAGAAATGAAAAGATACACAATTGGAATTGTAAAGATACGCAAACGATGTAAAGATACACAATTGGAATAGTAAAGATACGCAAACGATGTAAAGATACTCAGTTTGAAAGAAACACACTCCCACACTTGCAAAACTCTCAAACACAATAGAAACTCGCATCAGAAGCCTTACAGAAAGGTACCTAAACGAGAAATGAAAAGATACAGAATTGGAATAGTAAAGATACGCAAACGATGTAAAGATACTCAGTTTGAAAGAAACACACTCCCACACTTGCAAAACTCTCAAATTCAATAGAAATTCGCATCAGAAAGCCTTACAGAAAGATACTCTAACGAGAAATGAAAAGATACAGAATTGGAATAGTAAAGATACGCAAACGATGTAAAGATACACAATTGGAATAGTAAAGATACGCAAACGATGTAAAGATACTCAGTTTGAAAGAAACACACTCCCACACTTGCAAAACTCTCAAATTCAATAGAATCTCGCATCAGAAAGCCTTACAGAAAGATACTCAAACGAGAAATGAAAATATACACAATTGGAATAGTAAAGATACGCAATGGATGTAAAGATACTCAGTTTGAAAGAAACACACTCCCACACTTGCCAAACTCTCAAATACAATAGAAACTCGCATCAGAAGCCTTACAAAAAGACACTCAAACGAGAAATGAAAAGATACAGAATTGGAATAGTAAAGATACGCAAACGATGTAAAGATACCCAATTGGAATAGTAAAGATACGCAAACGATGTAAAGATACTCAGTTTGAAAGAAACACACTCCCACACTTGCAAAACTCTCAAATTCAATAGAAATTCGCATCAGAAAGCCTTACAGAAAGATACTCTAACGAGAAATGAAAAGATACACAATTGGAATAGTAAAGATACGCAATGGATGTAAAGATACTCAAACGAGAAATGAAAAGATACACAATTGGAATAGTAAATATACGCAAACGATGTAAAGATACTCAGTTTGAAAGAAATACACTCCCACACTTGTAAAACTCTCAAATTCAATAGAAACTCGCATCAGAAAGCCTTACAGAAAGATACTCAAACGAGAAATGAAAAGATACACAATTGGAATAGTAAAGATACGCAAACGATGTAAAGATACTCAGTTTGAAAGAAACACACTCCCACACTTGCAAAACTCTCAAATTCAATAGAATCTCGCATCAGAAAGCCTTACAGAAAGATACTCAAATGAGAAATGAAAATATACACAATTGGAATAGTAAAGATACGCAATGGATGTAAAGATACTCAGTTTGAAAGAAACACACTCCCACACTTGCCAAACTCTCAAATACAATAGAAACTCGCATCAGAAGCCTTACAGAAAGATACTCAAACGAGAAATGAAAAGATACAGAATTGGAATAGTAAAGATACGCAAACGATGTAAAGATACCCAATTGGAATAGTAAAGATACGCAAACGATGTAAAGATACTCAGTTTGAAAGAAACACACTCCCACATTTGCAAAACTCTCAAATTCAATAGAAATTCGCATCAGAAAGCCTTACAGAAAGATACTCAAACGAGAAATGAAAAGATACACAATTGGAATAGTAAAGATACGCAATGGATGTAAAGATACTCAAACGAGAAATGAAAAGATACACAATTGGAATAGTAAATATACGCAAACGATGTAAAGATACTCAGTTTGAAAGAAATACACTCCCACACTTGTAAAACTCTCAAATTCAATAGAAACTCGCATCAGAAAGCCTTACAGAAAGATACTCAAACGAGAAATGAAAAGATACACAATTGGAATAGTAAAGATACGCAAACGATGTAAAGATACTCAGTTTGAAAGAAATACACTCCCACACTTGCAAAACTCTCAAATTCAATAGAATCTCGCATCAGAAAGCCTTACAGAAAGATACTCAAATGAGAAATGAAAATATACACAATTGGAATAGTAAAGATACGCAATGGATGTAAAGATACTCAGTTTGAAAGAAACACACTCCCACACTTGCCAAACTCTCAAATACAATAGAAACTCGCATCAGAAGCCTTACAGAAAGGTACCTAAACGAGAAATGAAAAGATACAGAATTGGAATAGTAAAGATACGCAAACGATGTAAAGATACTCAGTTTGAAAGAAACACACTCCCACACTTACAAAACTCTCAAATTCAATAGAAATTCGCATCAGAAAGCCTTACAGAAAGATACTCTAACGAGAAATGAAAAGATACAGAATTGGAATAGTAAAGATACGCAAACGATGTAAAGATACCCAATTGGAATAGTAAAGATACGCAAACGATGTAAAGATACTCAGTTTGAAAGAAACACACTCCCACACTTGCAAAACTCTCAAATTCAATAGAATCTCGCATCAGAAAGCCTTACAGAAAGATACTCAAATGAGAAATGAAAATATACACAATTGGAATAGTAAAGATACGCAATGGATGTAAAGATACTCAGTTTGAAAGAAACACACTCCCACACTTGCCAAACTCTCAAATACAATAGAAACTCGCATCAGAAGCCTTACAAAAAGATACTCAAACGAGAAATGAAAAGATACAGAATTGGAATAGTAAAGATACGCAAACGATGTAAAGATACCCAATTGGAATAGTAAAGATACGCAAACGATGTAAAGATACTCAGTTTGAAAGAAACACACTCCCACACTTGCAAAACTCTCAAATTCAATAGAAATTCGCATCAGAAAGCCTTACAGAAAGATACTCTAACGAGAAATGAAAAGATACACAATTGGAATAGTACAGATACGCAATGGATGTAAAGATACTCAAACGAGAAATGAAAAGATACACAATTGGAATAGTAAATATACGCAAACGATGTAAAGATACTCAGTTTGAAAGAAATACACTCCCACACTTGTAAAACTCTCAAATTCAATAGAAACTCGCATCAGAAAGCCTTACAGAAAGATACTCAAACGAGAAATGAAAAGATACACAATTGGAATAGTAAAGATACGCAAACGATGTAAAGATACTCAGTTTGAAAGAAACACACTCCCACACTTGCAAAACTCTCAAATTCAATAGAATCTCGCATCAGAAAGCCTTACAGAATGATACTCAAATGAGAAATGAAAATATACACAATTGGAATAGTAAAGATACGCAATGGATGTAAAGATACTCAGTTTGAAAGAAACACACTCCCACACTTGCCAAACTCTCAAATACAATAGAAACTCGCATCAGAAGCCTTACAGAAAGATACTCAAACGAGAAATGAAAAGATACAGAATTGGAATAGTAAAGATACGCAAACGATGTAAAGATACCCAATTGGAATAGTAAAGATACGCAAACGATGTAAAGATACTCAGTTTGAAAGAAACACACTCCCACATTTGCAAAACTCTCAAATTCAATAGAAATTCGCATCAGAAAGCCTTACAGAAAGATACTCAAACGAGAAATGAAAAGATACACAATTGGAATAGTAAAGATACGCAATGGATGTAAAGATACTCAAACGAGAAATGAAAAGATACACAATTGGAATAGTAAATATACGCAAACGATGTAAAGATACTCAGTTTGAAAGAAATACACTCCCACACTTGTAAAACTCTCAAATTCAATAGAAGCTCGCATCAGAAAGCCTTACAGAAAGATACTCAAACGAGAAATGAAAAGATACACAATTGGAATAGTAAAGATACGCAAACGATGTAAAGATACACAATTGGAATAGTAAAGCTACGCAAACGATGTAAAGATACTCAGTTTGAAAGAAACACACTCCCACACTTGCAAAACTCTCAAATTCAATAGAATCTCGCATCAGAAAGCCTTACAGAAAGATACTCAAACGAGAAATGAAAATATACACAATTGGAATAGTAAAGATACGCAATGGATGTAAAGATACTCAGTTTGAAAGAAACACACTCCCACACTTGCCAAACTCTCAAATACAATAGAAACTCGCATCAGAAGCCTTACAGAAAGATACTCAAACGAGAAATGAAAAGATACACAATTGGAATAGTAAAGATACGCAAACGATGTAAAGATACACAATTGGAATAGTAAAGATACGCAAACGATGTAAAGATACTCAGTTTGAAAGAAACACACTCTCACACTTGCAAAACTCTCAAATTCAATAGAAACTCGCATCAGAAAGCCTTACAGAAAGATACTCAAACGAGAAATGAAAAGATACACAATTGGAATAGTAAAGATACGCAATGGATGTAAAGATACTCAGTTTGAAAGAAACACACTCCCACACTTGCAAAACTCTCAAATACAATAGAAACTCGCATCAGAAGCCTTACAGAAAGATACTGAAACGAGAAATGAAAAGATACACAATTGGAATTGTAAAGATACGCAAACGATGTAAAGATACACAATTGGAATAGTAAAGATACGCAAACGATGTAAAGATACTCAGTTTGAAAGAAACACACTCCCACACTTGCAAAACTCTCAAACACAATAGAAACTCGCATCAGAAGCCTTACAGAAAGATACCCAAACGAGAAATGAAAAGATACAGAATTGGAATAGTAAAGATACGCAAACGATGTAAAGATACTCAGTTTGAAAGAAACACACTCCCACACTTGCAAAACTCTCAAATTCAATAGAAATTCGCATCAGAAAGCCTTACAGAAAGATACTCTAACGAGAAATGAAAAGATACAGAATTGGAATAGTAAAGATACGCAAACGATGTAAAGATACCCAATTGGAATAGTAAAGATACGCAAACGATGTAAAGATACTCAGTTTGAAAGAAACACACTCCCACACTTGCAAAACTCTCAAATTCAATAGAAATTCGCATCAGAAAGCCTTACAGAAAGATACTCTAACGAGAAATGAAAAGATACACAATTGGAATAGTAAAGATACGCAATGGATGAAAAGATACACAATTGGAATAGTAAATATACGCAAACGATGTAAAGATACTCAGTTTGAAAGAAATACACTCCCACACTTGTAAAACTCTCAAATTCAATAGAAACTCGCATCAGAAAGCCTTACAGAAAGATACTCAAACGAGAAATGAAAAGATACACAATTGGAATAGTAAAGATACGCAAACGATGTAAAGATACACAATTGGAATAGTAAAGATACGCAAACGATGTAAAGATACTCAGTTTGAAAGAAACACACTCCCACACTTGCAAAACTCTCAAATTCAATAGAATCTCGCATCAGAAAGCCTTACAGAAAGATACTCAAATGAGAAATGAAAATATACACAATTGGAATAGTAAAGATACGCAATGGATGTAAAGATACTCAGTTTGAAAGAAACACACTCCCACACTTGCCAAACTCTCAAATACAATAGAAACTCGCATCAGAAGCCTTACAAAAAGATACTCAAACGAGAAATGAAAAGATATAGAATTGGAATAGTAAAGATACGCAAACGATGTAAAGATACCCAATTGGAATAGTAAAGATACGCAAACGATGTAAAGATACTCAGTTTGAAAGAAACACACTCCCACATTTGCAAAACTCTCAAATTCAATAGAAATTCGTATCAGAAAGCCTTACAGAAAGATACTCAAACGAGAAATGAAAAGATACACAATTGGAATAGTAAAGATACGCAATGGATGTAAAGATACTCAAACGAGAAATGAAAAGATACACAATTGGAATAGTAAATATACGCAAACGATGTAAAGATACTCAGTTTGAAAGAAATACACTCCCACACTTGTAAAACTATCAAATTCAATAGAAGCTCGCATCAGAAAGCCTTACAGAAAGATACTCAAACGAGAAATGAAAAGATACACAATTGGAATAGTAAAGATACGCAAACGATGTAAAGATACACAATTGGAATAGTAAAGATACGCAAACGATGTAAAGATACTCAGTTTGAAAGAAACACACTCCCACACTTGCAAAACTCTCAAATTCAATAGAATCTCGCATCAGAAAGCCTTACAGAAAGATACTCAAACGAGAAATGAAAATATACACAATTGGAATAGTAAAGATACGCAATGGATGTAAAGATACTCAGTTTGAAAGAAACACACTCCCACACTTGCCAAACTCTCAAATACAATAGAAACTCGCATCAGAAGCCTTACAGAAAGATACTCAAACGAGAAATGAAAAGATACACAATTGGAATAGTAAAGATACGCAAACGATGTAAAGATACACAATTGGAATAGTAAAGCTACGCAAACGATGTAAAGATACTCAGTTTGAAAGAAACACACTCCCACACTTGCAAAACTCTCAAATTCAATAGAATCTCGCATCAGAAAGCCTTACAGAAAGATACTCAAACGAGAAATGAAAATATACACAATTGGAATAGTAAAGATACGCAATGGATGTAAAGATACTCAGTTTGAAAGAAACACACTCCCACACTTGCCAAACTCTCAAATACAATAGAAACTCGCATCAGAAGCCTTACAGAAAGATACTCAAACGAGAAATGAAAAGATACACAATTGGAATAGTAAAGATACGCAAACGATGTAAAGATACACAATTGGAATAGTAAAGCTACGCAAACGATGTAAAGATACTCAGTTTGAAAGAAACACACTCCCACACTTGCAAAACTCTCAAATTCAATAGAATCTCGCATCAGAAAGCCTTACAGAAAGATACTCAAACGAGAAATGAAAATATACACAATTGGAATAGTAAAGATACGCAATGGATGTAAAGATACTCAGTTTGAAAGAAACACACTCCCACACTTGCCAAACTCTCAAATACAATAGAAACTCGCATCAGAAGCCTTACAGAAAGATACTCAAACGAGAAATGAAACGATACACAATTGGAATAGTAAAGATACGCAAACGATGTAAAGATACACAATTGGAATAGTAAAGATACGCAAACGATGTAAAGATACTCAGTTTGAAAGAAACACACTCTCACACTTGCAAAACTCTCAAATTCAATAGAAACTCGCATCAGAAAGCCTTACAGAAAGATACTCAAACGAGAAATGAAAAGATACACAATTGGAATAGTAAAGATACGCAATGGATGTAAAGATACTCAGTTTGAAAGAAACACACTCCCACACTTGCAAAACTCTCAAATACAATAGAAACTCGCATCAGAAGCCTTACAGAAAGATACTGAAACGAGAAATGAAAAGATACACAATTGGAATTGTAAAGATACGCAAACGATGTAAAGATACACAATTGGAATAGTAAAGATACGCAAACGATGTAAAGATACTCAGTTTGAAAGAAACACACTCCCACACTTGCAAAACTCTCAAACACAATAGAAACTCGCATCAGAAGCCTTACAGAAAGGTACCTAAACGAGAAATGAAAAGATACAGAATTGGAATAGTAAAGATACGCAAACGATGTAAAGATACTCAGTTTGAAAGAAACACACTCCCACACTTGCAAAACTCTCAAATTCAATAGAAATTCGCATCAGAAAGCCTTACAGAAAGATACTCTAACGAGAAATGAAAAGATACAGAATTGGAATAGTAAAGATACGCAAACGATGTAAAGATACCCAATTGGAATAGTAAAGATACGCAAACGATGTAAAGATACTCAGTTTGAAAGAAACACACTCCCACACTTGCAAAACTCTCAAATTCAATAGAATCTCGCATCAGAAAGCCTTACAGAAAGATACTCAAATGAGAAATGAAAATATACACAATTGGAATAGTAAAGATACGCAATGGATGTAAAAATACTCAGTTTGAAAGAAACACACTCCCACACTTGCCAAACTCTCAAATACAATAGAAACTCGCATCAGAAGCCTTACAAAAAGATACTCAAACGAGAAATGAAAAGATACAGAATTGGAATAGTAAAGATACGCAAACGATGTAAAGATACCCAATTGGAATAGTAAAGATACGCAAACGATGTAAAGATACTCAGTTTGAAAGAAACACACTCCCACACTTGCAAAACTCTCAAATTCAATAGAAATTCGCATCAGAAAGCCTTACAGAAAGATACTCTAACGAGAAATGAAAAGATACACAATTGGAATAGTAAAGATACGCAATGGATGTAAAGATACTCAAACGAGAAATGAAAAGATACACAATTGGAATAGTAAATATACGCAAACGATGTAAAGATACTCAGTTTGAAAGAAATACACTCCCACACTTGTAAAACTCTCAAATTCAATAGAAACTCGCATCAGAAAGCCTTACAGAAAGATACTCAAACGAGAAATGAAAAGATACACAATTGGAATAGTAAAGATACGCAAACGATGTAAAGATACTCAGTTTGAAAGAAACACACTCCCACACTTGCAAAACTCTCAAATTCAATAGAATCTCGCATCAGAAAGCCTTACAGAAAGATACTCAAATGAGAAATGAAAATATACACAATTGGAATAGTAAAGATACGCAATGGATGTAAAGATACTCAGTTTGAAAGAAACACACTCCCACACTTGCCAAACTCTCAAATACAATAGAAACTCGCATCAGAAGCCTTACAGAAAGATACTCAAACGAGAAATGAAAAGATACAGAATTGGAATAGTAAAGATACGCAAACGATGTAAAGATACCCAATTGGAATAGTAAAGATACGCAAACGATGTAAAGATACTCAGTTTGAAAGAAACACACTCCCACATTTGCAAAACTCTCAAATTCAATAGAAATTCGCATCAGAAAGCCTTACAGAAAGATACTCAAACGAGAAATGAAAAGATACACAATTGGAATAGTAAAGATACGCAATGGATGTAAAGATACTCAAACGAGAAATGAAAAGATACACAATTGGAATAGTAAATATACGCAAACGATGTAAAGATACTCAGTTTGAAAGAAATACACTCCCACACTTGTAAAACTCTCAAATTCAATAGAAACTCGCATCAGAAAGCCTTACAGAAAGATACTCAAACGAGAAATGAAAAGATACACAATTGGAATAGTAAAGATACGCAAACGATGTAAAGATACTCAGTTTGAAAGAAATACACTCCCACACTTGCAAAACTCTCAAATTCAATAGAATCTCGCATCAGAAAGCCTTACAGAAAGATACTCAAATGAGAAATGAAAATATACACAATTGGAATAGTAAAGATACGCAATGGATGTAAAGATACTCAGTTTGAAAGAAACACACTCCCACACTTGCCAAACTCTCAAATACAATAGAAACTCGCATCAGAAGCCTTACAGAAAGGTACCTAAACGAGAAATGAAAAGATACAGAATTGGAATAGTAAAGATACGCAAACGATGTAAAGATACTCAGTTTGAAAGAAACACACTCCCACACTTGCAAAACTCTCAAATTCAATAGAAATTCGCATCAGAAAGCCTTACAGAAAGATACTCTAACGAGAAATGAAAAGATACAGAATTGGAATAGTAAAGATACGCAAACGATGTAAAGATACCCAATTGGAATAGTAAAGATACGCAAACGATGTAAAGATACTCAGTTTGAAAGAAACACACTCCCACACTTGCAAAACTCTCAAATTCAATAGAATCTCGCATCAGAAAGCCTTACAGAAAGATACTCAAAGGAGAAATGAAAATATACACAATTGGAATAGTAAAGATACGCAATGGATGTAAAGATACTCAGTTTGAAAGAAACACACTCCCACACTTGCCAAACTCTCAAATACAATAGAAACTCGCATCAGAAGCCTTACAAAAAGATACTCAAACGAGAAATGAAAAGATACAGAATTGGAATAGTAAAGATACGCAAACGATGTAAAGATACCCAATTGGAATAGTAAAGATACGCAAACGATGTAAAGATACTCAGTTTGAAAGAAACACACTCCCACACTTGCAAAACTCTCAAATTCAATAGAAATTCGCATCAGAAAGCCTTACAGAAAGATACTCTAACGAGAAATGAAAAGATACACAATTGGAATAGTACAGATACGCAATGGATGTAAAGATACTCAAACGAGAAATGAAAAGATACACAATTGGAATAGTAAATATACGCAAACGATGTAAAGATACTCAGTTTGAAAGAAATACACTCCCACACTTGTAAAACTCTCAAATTCAATAGAAACTCGCATCAGAAAGCCTTACAGAAAGATACTCAAACGAGAAATGAAAAGATACACAATTGGAATAGTAAAGATACGCAAACGATGTAAAGATACTCAGTTTGAAAGAAACACACTCCCACACTTGCAAAACTCTCAAATTCAATAGAATCTCGCATCAGAAAGCCTTACAGAATGATACTCAAATGAGAAATGAAAATATACACAATTGGAATAGTAAAGATACGCAATGGATGTAAAGATACTCAGTTTGAAAGAAACACACTCCCACACTTGCCAAACTCTCAAATACAATAGAAACTCGCATCAGAAGCCTTACAGAAAGATACTCAAACGAGAAATGAAAAGATACAGAATTGGAATAGTAAAGATACGCAAACGATGTAAAGATACCCAATTGGAATAGTAAAGATACGCAAACGATGTAAAGATACTCAGTTTGAAAGAAACACACTCCCACATTTGCAAAACTCTCAAATTCAATAGAAATTCGCATCAGAAAGCCTTACAGAAAGATACTCAAACGAGAAATGAAAAGATACACAATTGGAATAGTAAAGGTACGCAATGGATGTAAAGATACTCAAACGAGAAATGAAAAGATACACAATTGGAATAGTAAATATACGCAAACGATGTAAAGATACTCAGTTTGAAAGAAATACACTCCCACACTTGTAAAACTCTCAAATTCAATAGAAGCTCGCATCAGAAAGCCTTACAGAAAGATACTCAAACGAGAAATGAAAAGATACACAATTGGAATAGTAAAGATACGCAAACGATGTAAAGATACACAATTGGAATAGTAAAGCTACGCAAACGATGTAAAGATACTCAGTTTGAAAGAAACACACTCCCACACTTGCAAAACTCTCAAATTCAATAGAATCTCGCATCAGAAAGCCTTACAGAAAGATACTCAAACGAGAAATGAAAATATACACAATTGGAATAGTAAAGATACGCAATGGATGTAAAGATACTCAGTTTGAAAGAAACACACTCCCACACTTGCCAAACTCTCAAATACAATAGAAACTCGCATCAGAAGCCTTACAGAAAGATACTCAAACGAGAAATGAAAAGATACACAATTGGAATAGTAAAGATACGCAAACGATGTAAAGATACACAATTGGAATAGTAAAGATACGCAAACGATGTAAAGATACTCAGTTTGAAAGAAACACACTCTCACACTTGCAAAACTCTCAAATTCAATAGAAACTCGCATCAGAAAGCCTTACAGAAAGATACTCAAACGAGAAATGAAAAGATACACAATTGGAATAGTAAAGATACGCAATGGATGTAAAGATACTCAGTTTGAAAGAAACACACTCCCACACTTGCAAAACTCTCAAATACAATAGAAACTCGCATCAGAAGCCTTACAGAAAGATACTGAAACGAGAAATGAAAAGATACACAATTGGAATTGTAAAGATACGCAAACGATGTAAAGATACACAATTGGAATAGTAAAGATACGCAAACGATGTAAAGATACTCAGTTTGAAAGAAACACACTCCCACACTTGCAAAACTCTCAAACACAATAGAAACTCGCATCAGAAGCCTTACAGAAAGATACCCAAACGAGAAATGAAAAGATACAGAATTGGAATAGTAAAGATACGCAAACGAAGTAAAGATACTCAGTTTGAAAGAAACACACTCCCACACTTGCAAAACTCTCAAATTCAATAGAAATTCGCATCAGAAAGCCTTACAGAAAGATACTCTAACGAGAAATGAAAAGATACAGAATTGGAATAGTAAAGATACGCAAACGATGTAAAGATACACAATTGGAATAGTAAAGATACGCAAACGATGTAAAGATACTCAGTTTGAAAGAAACACACTCCCACACTTGCAAAACTCTCAAATTCAATAGAAATTCGCATCAGAAAGCCTTACAGAAAGATACTCTAACGAGAAATGAAAAGATACACAATTGGAATAGTAAAGATACGCAATGGATGAAAAGATACACAATTGGAATAGTAAATATACGCAAACGATGTAAAGATACTCAGTTTGAAAGAAATACACTCCCACACTTGTAAAACTCTCAAATTCAATAGAAACTCGCATCAAAAAGCCTTACAGAAAGATACTCAAACGAGAAATGAAAAGATACACAATTGGAATAGTAAAGATACGCAAACGATGTAAAGATACACAATTGGAATAGTAAAGATACGCAAACGATGTAAAGATACTCAGTTTGAAAGAAACACACTCCCACACTTGCAAAACTCTCAAATTCAATAGAATCTCGCATCAGAAAGCCTTACAGAAAGATACTCAAATGAGAAATGAAAATATACACAATTGGAATAGTAAAGATACGCAATGGATGTAAAGATACTCAGTTTGAAAGAAACACACTCCCACACTTGCCAAACTCTCAAATACAATAGAAACTCGCATCAGAAGCCTTACAAAAAGATACTCAAACGAGAAATGAAAAGATATAGAATTGGAATAGTAAAGATACGCAAACGATGTAAAGATACCCAATTGGAATAGTAAAGATACGCAAACGATGTAAAGATACTCAGTTTGAAAGAAACACACTCCCACATTTGCAAAACTCTCAAATTCAATAGAAATTCGCATCAGAAAGCCTTACAGAAAGATACTCAAACGAGAAATGAAAAGATACACAATTGGAATAGTAAAGATACGCAATGGATGTAAAGATACTCAAACGAGAAATGAAAAGATACACAATTGGAATAGTAAATATACGCAAACGATGTAAAGATACTCAGTTTGAAAGAAATACACTCCCACACTTGTAAAACTATCAAATTCAATAGAAGCTCGCATCAGAAAGCCTTACAGAAAGATACTCAAACGAGAAATGAAAAGATACACAATTGGAATAGTAAAGATACGCAAACGATGTAAAGATACACAATTGGAATAGTAAAGATACGCAAACGATGTAAAGATACTCAGTTTGAAAGAAACACACTCCCACACTTGCAAAACTCTCAAATTCAATAGAATCTCGCATCAGAAAGCCTTACAGAAAGATACTCAAACGAGAAATGAAAATATACACAATTGGAATAGTAAAGATACGCAATGGATGTAAAGATACTCAGTTTGAAAGAAACACACTCCCACACTTGCCAAACTCTCAAGTACAATAGAAACTCGCATCAGAAGCCTTACAGAAAGATACTCAAACGAGAAATGAAAAGATATACAATTGGAATAGTAAAGATACGCAAACGATGTAAAGATACACAATTGGAATAGTAAAGATACGCAAACGATGTAAAGATACTCAGTTTGAAAGAAACACACCCCCACACTTATAAAACTCTCAAATTCAATAGAAACTCGCATCAGAAAGCCTTACAGAAAGATACTCAAACGAGAAATGAAAAGATACACAATTGGAATAGTAAAGATACGCAATGGATGTAAAGATACTCAGTTTGAAAGAAACACACTCCCACACTTGCAAAACTCTCAAATACAATAGAAACTCGCATCAGAAGCCTTACAGAAAGATACTGAAACGAGAAATGAAAAGATACACAATTGAAATTGTAAAGATACGCAAACGATGTAAAGATACACAATTGGAATAGTAAAGATACGCAAACGATGTAAAGATACTCAGTTTGAAAAAAACACACTCCCACACTTGCAAAACTCTCAAACACAATAGAAACTCGCATCAGAAGCCTTACAGAAAGATACCCAAACGAGAAATGAAAAGATACAGAATTGGAATAGTAAAGATACGCAAACGATGTAAAGATACCCAATTGGAATAGTAAAGATACGCAAACGATGTAAAGATACTCAGTTTGAAAGAAACACACTCCCACACTTGCAAAACTCTTAAATTCAATAGAAATTCGCATCAGAAAGCCTTACAGAAAGATACTCTAACGAGAAATGAAAAGATACACAATTGGAATAGTAAAGATACGCAATGGATGTAAAGATACTCAAACGAGAAATGAAAAGATACACAATTGGAATAGTAAATATACGCAAACGATGTAAAGATACTCAGTTTGAAAGAAATACACTCCCACACTTGTAAAACTCTCAAATTCAATAGAAACTCGCATCAGAAAACCTTACAGAAAGATACTCAAACGAGAAATGAAAAGATACACAATTGGAATAGTAAAGATACGCAAACGATGTAAAGATACACAATTGGAATAGTAAAGATACGCAAACGATGTAAGGATACTCAGTTTGAAAGAAACACACTCCCACACTTGCAAAACTCTCAAATTCAATAGAATCTCGCATCAGAAAGCCTTACAGAAAGATACTCAAACGAGAAATGAAAATATACACAATTGGAATAGTAAAGATACGCAATGGATGTAAAGATACTCAGTTTGAAAGAAACACACTCCCACACTTGCCAAACTCTCAAATACAATAGAAACTCGCATCAGAAGCCTTACAAAAAGATACTCAAACGAGAAATGAAAAGATATAGAATTGGAATAGTAAAGATACGCAAACGATGTAAAGATACCCAATTGGAATTGTAAAGATACGCAAACGATGTAAAGATACTCAGTTTGAAAGAAACACACTCCCACATTTGCAAAACTCTCAAATTCAATAGAAATTCGCATCAGAAAGCCTTACAGAAACATACTCAAACGAGAAATGAAAAGATACACAATTGGAATAGTAAAGATACGCAATGGATGTAAAGATAATCAAACGAGAAATGAAAAGATACTAAATTGGAATAGTAAATATACGCAAACGATGTAAAGATACTCAGTTTGAAAGAAATACACTCCCACACTTGTAAAACTCTCAAATTCAATAGAAGCTCGCATCAGAAAGCCTTACAGAAAGATACTCAAACGAGAAATGAAAAGATACACAATTGGAATACTAAAGATACGCAAACGATGTAAAGATACACAATTGGAATAGTAAAGATACGCAAACGATGTAAAGATACTCAGTTTGAAACAAACACACTCCCACACTTGCAAAACTCTCAAATTCAATAGAATCTCGCATCAGAAAGCCTTACAGAAAGATACTCAAACGAGAAATGAAAATATACAAAATTGGAATAGTAAAGATACGCAATGGATGTAAAGATACTCAGTTTGAAAGAAACACACTCCCACACTTGCCAAACTCTCAAATACAATAGAAACTCGCATCAGAAGCCTTACAGAAAGATACTCAAACGAGAAAGGAAAAGATACACAATTGGAATAGTAAAGATACGCAAACGATGTAAAGATACACAATTGGAATAGTAAAGATACGCAAACGATGTAAAGATACTCAGTTTGAAAGAAACACACTCCCACACTTGCAAAACTCTCAAATTCAATAGAAACTCGCATCAGAAAGCCTTACAGAAACATACTCAAACGAGAAATGAAAAGATACACAATTGGAATAGTAAAGATACGCAATGGATGTAAAGAAACTCAGTTTGAAAGAAACACACTCCCACACTTGCAAAACTCTCAAATACAATAGAAACTCGCATCAGAAGCCTTACAGAAAGATACTGGAATGAGAAATGAAAAGATACACAATTGGAATTGTAAAGATACGCAAACGATGTAAAGATACTCAGTTTGAAAGAAACACACTCCCACACTTGCAAAACTCTCAAACACAATAGAAACTCGCATCAGAAGCCTTACAGAAAGATACCCAAACGAGAAATGAAAAGATACAGAATTGGAATAGTAAAGATACGCAAACGATGTAAAGATACCCAATTGGAATAGTAAAGATACGCAAACGATGTAAAGATACTCAGTTTGAAAGAAACAAACTCCCACACTTGCAAAACTCTCAAATTCAATAGAAACTCGCATCAGAAAGCCTTACAGAAAGATACTCAAACGAGAAATGAAAAGATACACAATTGGAATAGTAAAGATACGCAATGGATGTAAAGATACTCAGTTTGAAAGAAACACACTCCCACACTTGCAAAACTCTCAAATACAATAGAAACTCGCATCAGAAGCCTTACAGAAAGATACTCAAACGAGAAATGAAAAGATACACAATTGGAATAGTAAAGATACGCAAACGATGTAAAGATACCCAATTGGAATAGTAAAGATACGCAAACGATGTAAAGATACTCAGTTTGAAAGAAACACACTCCCACATTTGCAAAACTCTCAAATTCAATAGAAATTCGTATCAGAAAGCCTTACAGAAAGATACTCAAACGAGAAATGAAAAGATACACAATTGGAATAGTAAAGATACGCAATGGATGTAAAGATACTCAAACGAGAAATGAAAAGATACACAATTGGAATAGTAAATATACGCAAACGATGTAAAGATACTCAGTTTGAAAGAAATACACTCCCACACTTGTAAAACTATCAAATTCAATAGAAGCTCGCATCAGAAAGCCTTACAGAAAGATACTCAAACGAGAAATGAAAAGATACACAATTGGAATAGTAAAGATACGCAAACGATGTAAAGATACACAATTGGAATAGTAAAGATACGCAAACGATGTAAAGATACTCAGTTTGAAAGAAACACACTCCCACACTTGCAAAACTCTCAAATTCAATAGAATCTCGCATCAGAAAGCCTTACAGAAAGATACTCAAACGAGAAATGAAAATATACACAATTGGAATAGTAAAGATACGCAATGGATGTAAAGATACTCAGTTTGAAAGAAACACACTCCCACACTTGCCAAACTCTCAAGTACAATAGAAACTCGCATCAGAAGCCTTACAGAAAGATACTCAAACGAGAAATGAAAAGATATACAATTGGAATAGTAAAGATACGCAAACGATGTAAAGATACACAATTGGAATAGTAAAGATACGCAAACGATGTAAAGATACTCAGTTTGAAAGAAACACACCCCCACACTTATAAAACTCTCAAATTCAATAGAAACTCGCATCAGAAAGCCTTACAGAAAGATACTCAAACGAGAAATGAAAAGATACACAATTGGAATAGTAAAGATACGCAATGGATGTAAAGATACTCAGTTTGAAAGAAACACACTCCCACACTTGCAAAACTCTCAAATACAATAGAAACTCGCATCAGAAGCCTTACAGAAAGATACTGAAACGAGAAATGAAAAGATACACAATTGAAATTGTAAAGATACGCAAACGATGTAAAGATACACAATTGGAATAGTAAAGATACGCAAACGATGTAAAGATACTCAGTTTGAAAAAAACACACTCCCACACTTGCAAAACTCTCAAACACAATAGAAACTCGCATCAGAAGCCTTACAGAAAGATACCCAAACGAGAAATGAAAAGATACAGAATTGGAATAGTAAAGATACGCAAACGATGTAAAGATACCCAATTGGAATAGTAAAGATACGCAAACGATGTAAAGATACTCAGTTTGAAAGAAACACACTCCCACACTTGCAAAACTCTTAAATTCAATAGAAATTCGCATCAGAAAGCCTTACAGAAAGATACTCTAACGAGAAATGAAAAGATACACAATTGGAATAGTAAAGATACGCAATGGATGTAAAGATACTCAAACGAGAAATGAAAAGATACACAATTGGAATAGTAAATATACGCAAACGATGTAAAGATACTCAGTTTGAAAGAAATACACTCCCACACTTGTAAAACTCTCAAATTCAATAGAAACTCGCATCAGAAAGCCTTACAGAAAGATACTCAAACGAGAAATGAAAAGATACACAATTGGAATAGTAAAGATACGCAAACGATGTAAAGATACACAATTGGAATAGTAAAGATACGCAAACGATGTAAGGATACTCAGTTTGAAAGAAACACACTCCCACACTTGCAAAACTCTCAAATTCAATAGAATCTCGCATCAGAAAGCCTTACAGAAAGATACTCAAACGAGAAATGAAAATATACACAATTGGAATAGTAAAGATACGCAATGGATGTAAAGATACTCAGTTTGAAAGAAACACACTCCCACACTTGCCAAACTCTCAAATACAATAGAAACTCGCATCAGAAGCCTTACAAAAAGATACTCAAACGAGAAATGAAAAGATATAGAATTGGAATAGTAAAGATACGCAAACGATGTAAAGATACCCAATTGGAATTGTAAAGATACGCAAACGATGTAAAGATACTCAGTTTGAAAGAAACACACTCCCACATTTGCAAAACTCTCAAATTCAATAGAAATTCGCATCAGAAAGCCTTACAGAAAGATACTCAAACGAGAAATGAAAAGATACACAATTGGAATAGTAAAGATACGCAATGGATGTAAAGATAATCAAACGAGAAATGAAAAGATACTAAATTGGAATAGTAAATATACGCAAACGATGTAAAGATACTCAGTTTGAAAGAAATACACTCCCACACTTGTAAAACTCTCAAATTCAATAGAAGCTCGCATCAGAAAGCCTTACAGAAAGATACTCAAACGAGAAATGAAAAGATACACAATTGGAATACTAAAGATACGCAAACGATGTAAAGATACACAATTGGAATAGTAAAGATACGCAAACGATGTAAAGATACTCAGTTTGAAACAAACACACTCCCACACTTGCAAAACTCTCAAATTCAATAGAATCTCGCATCAGAAAGCCTTACAGAAAGATACTCAAACGAGAAATGAAAATATACAAAATTGGAATAGTAAAGATACGCAATGGATGTAAAGATACTCAGTTTGAAAGAAACACACTCCCACACTTGCCAAACTCTCAAATACAATAGAAACTCGCATCAGAAGCCTTACAGAAAGATACTCAAACGAGAAAGGAAAAGATACACAATTGGAATAGTAAAGATACGCAAACGATGTAAAGATACACAATTGGAATAGTAAAGATACGCAAACGATGTAAAGATACTCAGTTTGAAAGAAACACACTCCCACACTTGCAAAACTCTCAAATTCAATAGAAACTCGCATCAGAAAGCCTTACAGAAACATACTCAAACGAGAAATGAAAAGATACACAATTGGAATAGTAAAGATACGCAATGGATGTAAAGAAACTCAGTTTGAAAGAAACACACTCCCACACTTGCAAAACTCTCAAATACAATAGAAACTCGCATCAGAAGCCTTACAGAAAGATACTGGAATGAGAAATGAAAAGATACACAATTGGAATTGTAAAGATACGCAAACGATGTAAAGATACTCAGTTTGAAAGAAACACACTCCCACACTTGCAAAACTCTCAAACACAATAGAAACTCGCATCAGAAGCCTTACAGAAAGATACCCAAACGAGAAATGAAAAGATACAGAATTGGAATAGTAAAGATACGCAAACGATGTAAAGATACCCAATTGGAATAGTAAAGATACGCAAACGATGTAAAGATACTCAGTTTGAAAGAAACAAACTCCCACACTTGCAAAACTCTCAAATTCAATAGAAACTCGCATCAGAAAGCCTTACAGAAAGATACTCAAACGAGAAATGAAAAGATACACAATTGGAATAGTAAAGATACGCAATGGATGTAAAGATACTCAGTTTGAAAGAAACACACTCCCACACTTGCAAAACTCTCAAATACAATAGAAACTCGCATCAGAAGCCTTACAGAAAGATACTCAAACGAGAAATGAAAAGATACACAATTGGAATAGTAAAGATACGCAAACGATGTAAAGATACACAATTGGAATAGTAAAGATACGCAAACGATGTAAAGATACACAGTTTGAAAGAAACACACTCCCACACTTGCAAAACTCTGAAATTCAATAGAAACTCGCATCAGAAAGCCTTAGAGAAAGATACTCAAACGAGAAATGAAAAGATACACAATTGGAATAGTAAAGATACGCAATGGATGTAAAGAAACTCAGTTTGAAAGAAACACACTCCCACACTTGCAAAACTCTCAAATACAATAGAAACTCGCATCAGAAGCCTTACAGAAAGATACTGAAACGAGAAATGAAAAGATACACAATTGGAATTGTAAAGATACGCAAACGATGTAAAGATACACAATTGGAATAGTAAAGATACGCAAACGATGTAAAGATACTCAGTTTGAAAGAAACACACTCCCACACTTGCAAAACTCTCAAACACAATAGAAACTCGCATCAGAAGCCTTACAGAAAGATACCCAAACGAGAAATGAAAAGATACAGAATTGGAATAGTAAAGATACGCAAACGATGTAAAGATACCCAATTGGAATAGTAAAGATACGCAAACGATGTAAAGATACTCAGTTTGAAAGAAACAAACTCCCACACTTG
The DNA here is from genome assembly GCF_933775445.1 of Argentina anserina. Classification (NCBI taxonomy): domain Eukaryota; kingdom Viridiplantae; phylum Streptophyta; class Magnoliopsida; order Rosales; family Rosaceae; genus Argentina; species Argentina anserina. The sequence goes on along the minus strand of NW_026089507.1, from coordinate 1,414 downwards.
CAAAACTCTCAAATTCAATAGAAACTCGCATCAGAAAGCCTTACAGAAAGATACTCAAACGAGAAATGAAAAGATACACAATTGGAATAGTAAAGATACGCAATGGATGTAAAGATACTCAGTTTGAAAGAAACACACTCCCACACTTGCAAAACTCTCAAATACAATAGAAACTCGCATCAGAAGCCTTACAGAAAGATACTCAAACGAGAAATGAAAAGATACACAATTGGAATAGTAAAGATACGCAAACGATGTAAAGATACACAATTGGAATAGTAAAGATACGCAAACGATGTAAAGATACTCAGTTTGAAAGAAACACACTCCCACACTTGCAAAACTCTCAAATACAATAGAAACTCGCATAAGAATCCTTACAAAAAGATACTCAAACGAGAAATGAAAAGATACAGAATTGGAATAGTAAAGATACGCAAACGATGTAAAGATACCCAATTGGAATAGTAAAGATACGCAAACGATGTAAAGATACTCAGTTTGAAAGAAACACACTCCCACACTTGCAAAACTCTCAAATTCAATAGAAACTCGCATCAGAAAGCCTTACAGAAAGATACTCAAACGAGAAATGAAAAGATACACAATTGGAATAGTAAAGATACGCAATGGATGTAAAGATACTCAGTGTGAAAGAAACACACTCCCACACTTGCAAAAGTCTCTAATACAATAGAAACTCGCATCAGAAAGCCTTACAGAAAGATACTCAAACGAGAAATGAAAAGATACAGAATTGGAATAGTAAAGATACGCAAACGATGTAAAGATACCCAATTGGAATAGTAAAGATACGCAAACGATGTAAAGATACTCAGTTTGAAAGAAACACACTCCCACACTTGCAAAACTCTCAAATACAATAGAAACTCGCATCAGAAGCCTTACAGAAAGATACTTAAACGAGAAATGAAAAGATACACAATTGGAAAAGTAAAGATACGCAAACGATGTAAAGATACACAATTGGAATAGTAAAGATACGCAAACGATGTAAAGATACTCAGTTTGAAAGAAACACACTCCCACACTTGCAAAACTCTCAAATACAATAGAAACTCGCATCAGAAGCCTTACAGAAAGATACTGAAACGAGAAATGAAAAGATACACAATTGGAAAAGTAAAGATACGCAAACGATGTAAAGATACACAATTGGAATAGTAAAGATACGCAAACGATGTAAAGATACTCAGTTTGAAAGAAACACACTCCCACACTTGCAAAACTCTCAAATACAATAGAAACTCGCATCAGAAGCCTTACAGAAAGATACTTAAACGAGAAATGAAAAGATACACAATTGGAAAAGTAAAGATACGCAAACGATGTAAAGATACACAATTGGAATAGTAAAGATACGCAAACGATGTAAAGATACTCAGTTTAAAAG